>NW_027271627.1:112500-387891 GCF_040938485.1 Diadema antillarum
GAATTACATGCTCTTTCATATTTCATAAGAGGCTTTTCATTATCTCACTTAGGAATGTGCAAAACATGAATCCCTACCTCAACCAGTACTGTACAGTCCCTTTAACATTGATCATGTTTATTAAGCCCCACAAAATCAGATTCGAAGAGGGCATTTGGTCTTGGGTAACATGGATGAACTCCTGGGTTAATTTGGGTTTATCCTCCAACTTCACAATGATTCAGAAAGGCGTAGTATAGGCTTTTTTTAAGTTCAGGTTCATATATTATATCAACGTATATGATTACATTCTCATGCAATAACATCCATGATGAAGATGGGGGAGGGAAGAGAAACTGCGGGAGGGGGGGGGGGGGGAGCAGGTAATCATCGATTTTGATCGATGAAATCTCTCTATAAATATTTTAATTTAATTAGCATTTTGGCATTTGGCATAAAAAGGCATTTTGGATCGGCATTTAAAAATCAAAAGATGTACTATTTCCATCAAAATCAATTCATTTTCCCATCCATACATGCGCAAAATTGCTCTAGTATCACGGTTTGAATGGGCTCTATCAATAATTCTTTGATGTTCACTTTATCATTGCCAACCCTATACGGTCCTTCTCATCACTTACCATCGTCACCTCTACCATCACGACCATCATTGAAGGAAACCAAAACCCAAAAAGAAATGTGGATTGAGTGAAAGCAGCAACATTATAGTAGAACACATGCAGTGAAAGTTTAAGGAAAATCGGGCAATCGATGCAAAAGTTATGAATTTTTTAAGTTTGGATGTTGGAACCACTGGATGCATGACATCATGTGTGGGCAACAACATAAAGAAAATATCAAGAAAACAAACATGTTTTCACTTTTCTTGAGTAATGGAAGAGCATTTGATTAACCACTTTCAGAAAGTAGGGGGAATGATACCCTTAACATAAGTCAGTATCAATTAAGTTGATGGAATGTATAATTTTATTGTTTGTTTTTTAAGTGGAATTCTCTTCATATTTCTTTACATTGTCGCCCATCATGGTCTCTAGGAGTCTCTTTATTCAGTGATTACAACACAAAAAGTATAAAAACGAAAAACTTTGCATCGATTGTCCGATTTTTCCTCAAACTTTCACTGATGTATAATGCTAATGTTGCTGCGTTCACTCAATCCATATTGGTCTTTGGATTTTGGTTTCCCTTAATATCAACCAATCATCACTACCATCATTGCTTTTATTAGATTACCATGCACGACCATAAACATCATTACTATCATTTCACAACTGGATATCATCTTATCATCATCACCACGACTATCACTCGTATTACCATCGTATACATATCACCACAAGCAATATATCTTCCACCACTATCAACACTTTTTTCCATGTCATCAATCCATCAACAACAACTTCACGAAATCTCTTTCAAAGTTTTCAGCATCATCATCATTATCATAAGTCTAAATAAGTATTGCGACTGGCAATATATTCATACTCGATCCCTTCCTCCATTGCCCACATGGCCTAGCACCCGTAATTGAAACGATTAAGAGAAACGATTGAATATTAAAACACTGATTTGTTTGTTTGTTTATTTGTTTGTTTGTAAGAACAGTAGCTGCATTCACACGTACAAAATAACTGGTTATCGAGCGCGCTCCAAAACTCTTGTTATACTCGCAACTTTTTATAAACTTCATGATCGATATAATATTATTACAGAAACAAACACCAGGCTTTAACTGGTATCAGATTCTCAGGTGGGTTCATGACTTTAAATGTGTATAAACCATTTGTTGTCGACTGACACCCAAAAAGGGAAGCCATGCATGATTTGCTGTCTCGAAGTTGTGCAGTATCGTACACATAGAGCTGTGATAGAAGTTTACCAGTATATGAAGTTTATCAATATCAGCATAGCCATATGTTTACTAGGTATGTGTGAGAGAGAGAGAGAAAAAAAAATCAAACCCACAGCTCCGATTCTCAAGTAAAACACATTTGTAGAAGAGATTTGAAACGATCGTTTTATAATGTGTTATTTGGCACAAAATAATTTCACTTATTTTTAATAATATTAATCGATAGCCAAATGAAAATCAATTTGCCCGATATTAGCCAAATTTAAGATCTTTTCATTAAGTTGGAGCAACGAGCATTAGTTCAGAGTTATACAGATGCTACTTTCGAGTTTTTATGAAATACATTCATAGGAAACTGATAACTATAAGTTTGAACGATGATAGCACCCAAAATATCATGGTTACAGTTCGTTATTGAGAAGGTTCGTTATTGAGAAGTTTCTTTATTCCGAAGGTTCGTTATTCCAAAAGATTCGTTATTCCGAAGGTTCTTTATTCCGAAGGTTCGTTATTCCGAAGTTTCGTTTTCCGAAGGTTCGTTAATCCGAAACTGAAACAAAGCTCGTTATTTCGAAGGTTCGTAACGGACCCTATTTCATTGTCGGATCAATGAACCTTCGGAATAACGAAACCTATTTTATTTTCGGATTAGCGAACCTTCGGAATAACGAACCCTATTTCATTTTCGAATAAACGAGCCTTCAGAAAGCGAACCCTATTTTTTTCGGATAAACGAACCTTCGGAATAACTAACCTGCGGAATATCGCCACAAATGTTCGGAATAATATACCCTTTTTGATTTTCGGATTAACGAACCTTCGGAATACGAATATCCGAAACGCACAAATTCCCTATATACTTAGAGGTTTGTTAACCCTAAAGAAAGGTTCGTTAATCCGAACATTTGTGACGTTATTCCGAAGGTTCGTTAGTCCGAAAATAAAATAGGGTTTGTTATTCCAAAAGGTCGTTTATTCGAAAATGAAATAGGGTTCGTTATTCCGAGATTCGTTAATCCCAAAATCAAACAAGGTTCTGGAACGGGTCATAAGACTTTTTTTGAACGTTCTGATATAAAACGTTTTTATACGTTCTAGAGGGTTTTCAAAAGTTATCTGGATGTCTATAACGTCCAAACGTTTTTCTGTCGGTCCTTAAAACTTTAGAAAGTTTTTTTAGTGTTATCTTACCGTTTAAAACAACATTTTTATAACGTCCAATCGAAACGTTTAAATACGGCGAAAACCTTCCACAAGAAGACGTTCTGAAAAAGTTTTGACAAAACGTTCAAATAACGAACTTGGAATGTTTCAAGAACGTTTAGAAAACGTCTTTGTGTTAGCTGGGTAAAGACGTAAAATTCAAGTCAGTTTTGAGACGCATTATTCACTTCATATTTACGACGCATTAGTGAAATAAAATTTACTTTGCTTTGCAACCTATTTACCACGTCATACTAATGACGTGACGTTAAATTTATGTCAGTTTTGCGACGTCTTTGTGACTTCATATGATAAGGCCTAGGAATTATAATTTTTTAGAGTTATATCAGTTTGTGACATATATACTGTCGTCAGAACGACGACAATTTCACGTCAGTCAACTGTCAAAAATAAGATTTTTTTTTTGCTCAAATGGAAGACATAGAGAAACGTCATTGTTGAGACTTTAGAAAGGCGTAATAACTGTCGTTTGTTTGCGGTAAATGAGCAAAGAAAACAGACGCTATTATGACGTCTCAAACTGACGCCAATAAGTCGTACTGTTGTTAGAAACCCATATCTAAAAGACGTCATATTTGTGACGTCTTTCTGACGCCTGGTTGGTTATACGAAGACGTTGTAAAGACGTGTAGATTACTAATTTAAAGTCTTATAGACGAAAATAAACACAGATACTTGACATCATATAAACGTTTCAAACTGACGTGAATATATCGTATTTTTCAAACTGACGTCAATATAATTATGTCGTATTTTTGCTCAAATGGAAGTTGTCCCAAAGATGTCATTGGTAGTCATTAGATTCGTCTAAATGACGTGTAAATCACAATTCTAAAGACAAGATTTACGTCAGAATAACGTCACGAGCACGTCATCTACACGTTAATTCATGCCTTTTTGATGTATATTGGAAAAGAAAAAAAGGAAGACGTCTGAAAGACGCCTTTTTCACGAAAACTATGTAAACAAGGAAAATGGACGTGATTTTGACGTCATTTTTAGATCGTGGGCGGTTAAGGTCTAAAGCGCATGTGAGTACCTCAAAGTACAACCATGATACAAATCTGGGTCCTAGCTTACATTTGGACGTTTCTAAACGTTCTTGAAACGTTCCAAATTCGTTATTTGGACGTTTTGTCAAAACGTTTTCAGAACATCATTTTTCTGGAAGATTTTCGACGTATTCAAAACGTTTCAATTGGACGTTATAAAAACGTTTTTTAAACGTTAAAATAACAAGAAACCTTCTTTCTTAATTCTTTAAGGACCGACAGAAAAACGCTTGTATACGTTATAGACATCCAGATAACTTTGAACAAAAAAAGTCTTATGACCCATGCCAGAACCCTGTTTGACTTTTGGATTAATGAACCTTCGGAATAACGAACCCTATTTCATTTTCGAATAAACGAGCCTTTGGAATAGAACCCCTATTTCATTTTCGGACTAACGAACCTTCGGAATAACGTCACAAATGTTCGGATTAACGAACCTTTTTTTTTTTTTATTTAGGGTTAACAAACCTCTAAGTATAGGGAATTTGTGTGTTTCGGATATTCGTTATTCCGAAGGTTCGTTAATCCGAAAATCAAAAAGGGTATATTAATCCAAACATTTGTGGCGATATTCCGCAGGTTAGTTATTCCGAAGGTTCGTTTATCCGAAAAAAATAGGGATCGCTTTCTGAAGGCTCGTTTATTCGAAAATGAAATAGGGTTCGTTATTCCGAAGGTTCGCCAATCCGAAAATAAAATAGGTTTCGTTATTCCGAAGGTTCATTGATCCGACAATGAAATACGGTCCATAACGATCCTTCGGAATAAAGAACCTTTGGAAACAAACTTCGGAATAACGAACCTTCGGAATAAAGAACTTCGGAATAACGAATCTTTGGAATAACGAACCTTCGGAATAAAGAACCTTCTGAATAACGAAAATAAAATAGGTTTCGTTATTCCGAAGGTTCATTGATCCGACAATGAAATACGGTCCATAACGATCCTTCGGAATAAAGAACCTTTGGAAACAAACTTCGGAATAACGAACCTTCGGAATAAAGAACTTCGGAATAACGAATCTTTGGAATAACGAACCTTCGGAATAAAGAACCTTCTGAATAACGAACCTTCTCAATAACGAACTGTAACCATGATATTTTGGGTGCTATCATCGTTCAAACTTATAGCTATCATTTCATAAAAACTCGAAAGTAGCCTCTGTGACTCTGAACTAGAGCTCTTTGCTCCAACTTAATGAAAAGATCTTAAATTTGGCTGAATATGGGGCAAATTGATTTTAATTTGGTTATCGATTAATATCATTAAAGATAAGTTAAAGATAATTTTGTGCCAAATAACACATTATAAAACGATCGTTTCAAATCTCTTCTACAAAGCACATGTGTTTTACTTGAGAATCGGAGCTGTGGGTTTGATTTTTTTTTCTCTCTCTCTCTCACATATAGTGAACATATGGCTATGCTGATATTGATAAACTCCATATACTGGTAAACTTCTATCACAGCTCTATATGTACGATACTGCACGACTTCGAGACAACAAATCACGCATGGCTTCCCTTTTTGGGTGTCAGTCGACAACAAATGGTTTATACACATTTAAAGTCATGAACCCACCTGGGAATCTGATACCAGTTAAAGCCTGGTGTTAGTTTCTGTAATATATCGATCATGAAGTTTATAAAAAGTTGCGAGTATAACAAGAACTCTCGAGCTTTGGAGCACGCTCGGTAACCAGCTATTTTGTACGTGTGAATGCGGCTAGTGTTCTTACAAACAAACAAACAATCCAACAAATCAGTGTTTTAATATTCAATCGTTTCTCTTCATCATTTCAATTACGGGTGCTAGGCCATGTGCGCATTGAAGGGAGGGATCGAGTATGAATATATCGCCAGTCGCAATGCTTATTTAGACTGATGATAATGATGATGATGCTGAAAACTTTGAAAGAGAAAGTTGCTGTTGATGGATTGATGACATGGAAAAAAGTATTGATAGTGGTGGAAGATATATTGTTTGTGGTGATATGTATACGATGGTAATACGAGTGATAATTGTGGTGATAAGATGATATCCAGTTGTGAAAATAAATGATAGTAATGATGTTATAATTATGGTCGTGCATGGTAATCTAATAAAAGCAATGATGGTAGTGATGATTGGTTGATATTAAAGGAAACCAAAACCCAAAGATGGACTGAGTGAACGCAGCAACATTAGCATTATACATCAGCGAAAGTTGAGGAAAAATCGGACAATCGATGCAAAGTTTTTTCGTTTATATATATTTTGTGTTGTAATCACTGAATAAAGAGATTACTACAGACCATGATGGGCAACAATGTAAAGAAAATATGAAGAGAATTCCACCCCCCCCCCCAAAAAAAAAAAAATCGATGAAATTATACATTCCATCAACTTAATTGATACTGACATAATTTATGTTAAGGGTAGTTATCATTCCCCTATACTTTCTGAAAGTGGTTAATCAAATGCTCTTCCATTGCTCTAGAAAAGTGAAAACATATTTGTTTTCTTTGGTTTTCTTTATGTTGTTGCCCACACATGATGTCATGCATCCAGTGGTTCCAACATCCAAACTTAAAAAATTCATAACTTTTGCATCGATTGCCCGATTTTCCTTAAACTTTCACTGATGTGTTCTACTAATGTTGCTGCTTTTACTCAATTCACATTTCTTTTGGGGTTTTGGTTTCCTTCAATGATGGTCGTGATGGTAGAGGTGACGATGGTAAGTGATGAGAAGGACTATATTAGGGTTGGCAATGATAAAGTGAACATCAAAAAATTATTGATAGAGCAATTCAAACCGTGATACTAGAGCAATTTGCACATGTATGGACTAGGAAAATGAATTGATTTTGATGGGAATAGCACATCATGATTTTTAAATGCCGATCCAAAATGCCTTTTTAAAGCTGATTAAATTAAAATATTTATAGAGAGATTTCATTCGATGATAACTAGCTCCCCCCCCCCCCTCCCGCAGTTTCTCTTCCCTCCCCCATTTTCATCATGGATGTTATTGCATGAGAATGTAATCATATACGTTGATATATATGAACCTGAACTAAAAAGGAGCCTATACTACGCCTTTCTGAATCATTGTGAAGTTGGAGGATAAACCCAAATTAACCCAGGAGTTCATCCATGTTACCCAAGACCAAATGCCCTCTTCGAATCTGATTTTGTGGGGCTTAATAAACATGATCAATGTTAACAATAGCAATCGCTGTATACCTAAATATTTGTGAATTTTGTGAATTCTATTGACTCTTTCGACCTCCCCTCGGGGTATGAGAGTAGCAAACAAAGAGTATAAATAACAATATAACAAACCAGTGAATACAATACTCAAAGATTACACATGACACAAAAGATATACAAGATTATAGTGTATAATATGGGAATACAAACATGAGTAAAATGAACAGATATACAGACGTTAATCTACATGTAAATAGCAGATTACAAATTTGACAAAGAAGGTATCTTCACTAACCTATATACCGCTACGTGTCGCTATGATACGTATACATAATACTTTGATTATGATTTATTCCAAGCTTCAATTAGATTTCCAATTTACTTTTTGCAAGATATTGATGACAACGTCGAGTTTGCATGCATCCTAGTAACGCAAGTCTCGCGAGACACAGGAAAAGTGTCAGCAGACGGCGAACAAAACTACAGAAATACCGCACCTAAGGCAAAGCGGAACGCGATGGCGATGACATGTGAAGTGGAAACACACACACACACACACACACACACACACACACACACACACACACAAACACTCACACACGCGCATACACATACCCATACACACAAACCCGTTGTTATGTTCTGCTTGAAGGACGGCGTCCCATTCTCACATTGTAATCTGATTCTGTGGTTAGCAGACGACCATGCCAATGGTACTCTGTATACTGTGTAACAGCACGAACGCAACGCCTAACTGATGAGTCCACGCACATGCGTACAAAAACCAACTTGTACACTGATAGTCTTTGCTCAAGTGACACTATTGGCAATTTCGACGCGTTAGGGTTACGGAAAAAAAAAATCGCGTCCGGGAAGAAAGTTTCAGTTTTACGACTTTCCGATCGGATTTTGACCGAACGCGATAAATCATTCGCTCTGACAGGTCCCGCCCACAGAACTCTAGAGTTCAGTGGTCCCGCCCACCGAGAATGGTAGTAGTCTGTTGAGCCAGTCTTAGTGAATGGAATTCGCATCTATCTGATTTCGTATGTGATCTATATTAATGACATGTAGATTCATATAGGCCACAAATTGGTTTCAGAGTATTCAATTCTTCTGCAGAAAAGATACAGTACCTTCTTCTTCACAGTAGGCCTAATACGAACACATGATACTGAATTTACTGCTGAATTTGGATTAGACTAGTCATCGACTGTTATAAGTATTACACAGTTCAGTACCTGTCTCCAGGGAGGCCTCTCACCTCCCTGCTTTCTCCCAATACCCTGCAGATCTTCTCACCATGGGCGGATGGAGTACTGCATGCATGCATTGCATAATTATGTAACTTACCCAATATAAGTGTTTAGTTTGGCCATGGAGCTAAAAACGAATGGCGATCTACAACCTATGATCGTTTATCTCTAGTACAGAATCCTGTGATTTCTCTCTAATTTTTTTTTCAACTTTGTACCAAAAAAATAGGGCCCAACAGTAGCCATGACTGTTCGTATCATAATTAGAAATGTTCTTGATTTTGCGATCTTGTTTGTGCAGCAGGATTTGGTAAGAGAGAGGTATGGCCTACATTGTATTTCAGTCGGCTGCACTGTGTCCGAGTGAATCCATAAACACTTTGAAGATCGAGGCACTGAGTCTAAATATCAAATTGTTCATGATATTATATGCAAATTGACTGGGTATACTACGACTGCAGTCGACTGTATGTTGTACTTGTGGGACAATCCTATAAGATGATGCCTTAAGCTTCTGGAATCCCTTTTTTTAGCCAAGTATAGGCCTAAACGTATAAAGTAGGTTTACAACTGAATTTCTATGTCTGGAGAACAATAATTCACAACACAACCACAATACTATCAGCATAGGCCTAAATACCACGCAATATCAAATAAAAACATCCACAAATCTTTCTGAGTGTGGCTCTGACGATGAAATTACTAGTAATAAGTGATTTCATTGATGAAATATGTAGCCATCAAAGCTTTATGTGTTATAAAATATAACAGGTTAGAATACAAAAACACGCTTTCATTACGCGAGCATAAAAGGTTTACCGCGTTGAGCTTCACAAGGAATAGTATTTTATCAGTTTTGATTAAAAAACTAGTAAGCTGGTATTTTCTTCAGACCTAATTAACCAAAAGAAGATAAAGATATCACATGTTTGATGGAGAATTTACGTGGCAATTAAACCTACACGCTATTTATCCAAAAATTGAATAGGCATTGTTTTTCCGAAGGTTCGTTGATCTGAAAATAAGAGAAACTTTATCATTTTGAAAGTTTGATAGCCCCCCCCCCCAAAAAAAAAAAAACAAACAAACAACAACAACAACAAACAAGCAAACATCAAACAAACAAACAAACAAATGAAACAAGGTTCGTAAATTCACAAATGGAAAAATTGCATACTTTGTCTTATAACAAACATTCGGAATTACTAACCAATATCGTTTTAAATTAACGAACCTACGGGATTGCAAACTTTTTTTCTTAATTTTTCTTTTAGGGGCTATACAAACAAACATTCGGAAGACCAATCCTTTAGTATTTTAAACGAACCTTATTTCGTTTTGGATTACCGAACCATCGTAACAATAAACCCTGAAAATGACCTCCAGAAAAACAAACTGTAACCAGAAATAAGAAATTTCTGACTCCAGAATTATTCAGCATTTAACAATCTCAGCGGATATTATACAATTCTGATATTCACCTTGCATTATAATGATGATGCCATGCAACCATCAGGAGGTAAACTATAATCGAGAAGGCGAGAGAGCCTCCTTGATAAACAGGCAAACTCCACAACACCATGCTGAAGGGCATAGATCGACACTTGCTTATGAATATATCGTAGTGCAAAATAAATTTATTGATTATTCATTTAAACTTTATGTTACCACAGTCTCCGGGGTTTACCCCTCAGAACAATACGTATTTACATGATAACAACATGGTATGGACTCCTATAAAGTTTATCTAGCTGCCCTAGATTTTTAATCCTTCATTGTTGGACGATAATTAAGGATGTTCATTAACAGCATGATTAAAGGAGAAATATCTGGTATTTCCAATGAAACATAATAGTATACGTTACCGTTAAGACAAATTGCAATATGTCGTGCCCCACACTGCGCATCATCAATTTTTATACTACAGATGATCAATGCATATAAATGCAATTTTACTAATAGCTGGGCTCGAAAGTTATATCATCTGTGATGTGTAAATATTTGCTGAACCATTTACTTCTGTGTATTGCTTTCCAATAGGTGATCTTCAACCACACAGACAAGAGAAAGTCCACTCCCATTAAAAAAGAGAAGTAAAATGCATGTCTTTTCAACAGTATGGTTTTGCGGGAGGTAAATTGCTATAGTCGTATCTTATTCAATTTTGCCCCCATTTGTTTGTTTGTTGTTGTTTTTTCGTGTGTGTATCAACTATCAATGAGAGTGACCTGGTAGTTTCCCTCCTGCATTCACATTGGTGAGAACCCATTAAAAAAGTGTTCGCTTTCAAAGTCATAAGACAATTTGAGTCACATGTGTACCTGCGTCTGTGAAGCATTCTGCTTCTCATCATTACAATGTCATGCTGTACTATCATCCTTTGATCAACGCTTCCTTTTGCTTTGTTTTTCTTTACTGCTATAGGTTAGCACTAGCACCTTTTCATGGAAAATAGATGTGTGTAACCCTCCTGTTACTTCTAAATCCATTCAGTTAATAAAATTAAAAGAATTGGCATATTGTTATCGCCACGTATCAGCACATGCCGTGTGATAATAACGACGGGTATTGTTGTGATGGTTAAGTGTGCTATTAATTACAAGTACATAACTACAAACCCTTCTTTTAAGTTTCGTCTAATGAACATTGTTTCATTATCAGAAAAAAAAATAGTGAGCAATAGTTTATTTTCGAATAAGCGAACCTTCGGAATAACAGACATAGCTTTCTGAATAAAGAACCTTTGGAAGAACGCACCATTTTAACCAGCACCATATTCCTCACGAATATATAGCTGCACTATCAGCATAATCTGTTTTAAAGGCAAGCCACGAGTGTTTTGGTAAAAGGACGCAAGGAATAATGTTGCTTTTACGTTTAGATGAAGTAGTTTGACTATCAAAGTTGTTACCATGAATACATTCCCTTGAGCGTTTGGGTTTATAATTGGGTGAATCCTGCGAGTTATTTTGGCCAGGGAGTGAGTTTTCGTAACGTATACGTTTCTCACCTGCACTTTTCCATGAAAATGAGATAATAAAGTTACTTTAATGTGTTCTATAGTGAGATATGGGAGGAGTTCCTTGCAGTTGAGCTATAAGGCTGTCATAATCCTTGAGGAGAAATCTCATGGCAGGGTATTATGTTTCGTTGAATCTTAAAATACCTTATGGAATTCGTCAGTGAAATCCGTCTGTATATGACTCGATCTATATTAAAAAAAAAACAATAACAAAAACACGAACCTCTTCGTTATCCTACCCGCAGGCGCAATCCAATGAATTTCACTTGCCTTTCGTGTTGACCATGACAATTTTTTAATTCCTATCTACAATCAGGCTTTTAAAGACAGAAATCTATTTGGGCACGATCGACTATTTGAATCTGGTTCATACATTTGATATTTTGTAATGATAATAATAATAATATTTTTTTTTGAGGGGGGTCTGGTTTTTAATATCTTTGCTAGAGTTGCTTTACCAAAAATATGACTTCAACTGTGACGCGGGATCAGAAGTCACGTATATGAAGATCACATATTTTAGCGGATATAGTGGGATTGACCCTTTTACCGATGTCATTCTGTTATTCTCGGAGGAATCAATCTAAAATAAAGTCTGTAATCTGCAATAAGCCTATAATGTCCAATGAAACATTTTTTTTTCATCGTATTAACAATTAGTATATATATATATCGTGGTATATACACTTAATACACCTCCGCTATTTGAATGGAGGCTATACGTTTCATGAAAAGACTTCTCTCTCATAAGACACACAGACTTTACTTCTCTTGTATACATAAATAGCTACATAATTGTGAGAGTCTTTGGAATTTCCTTGATTTTATTTAAAGACTTTTATATGATGACTTCGTGAAATCATGGAATGGGCAACTTGTCTCTCATCATGCATAAAGAAAGCACGTAGGCCTACATAGTGCAGCATGGTGAGCTGGCGTTAAGTAGTGGGCTCAACTTCAGAACAAAACCCCCGATTTTGGTGGACAATGCTGTAGTGTAGTATGAAGCTAGTAGCTCCATGGTGTAGTCATGGAGCTACCCCTTGGTAGCTCCATGGTGTAGTGGAGGTGGGCAGCACTACCACACACTACCAGCGGGAGTGCGATCAGCTGGTATTCTCATTAACTAGTAAAACTGTCTGATTGACTGCGAGTCATGAATATTCATGACCACTCTAGCGTGAACTCTTGACCCCGCTCGATCCGGCGAAAGTATTTTACTGGACTCTTTTTTCTCGGGTATCACAGTTCTCGGCGTATCGCTATCCTCGGGTGTCACGCCCTCATACGGCTTGTCGCGTACAATCACGGCTACGAGTAAAAAGAGCCCAGAAGCTAGACTATGGTGACGGGAGTCCGAGTACGGGTACTTTCACAGTTGATTGCTTCCGCGTACTCTCGGTCTGTCCTTCGTGTAGCGAAAACTTCCTTATAGCTGATCAACGCCTTTCAAATCAGCAACAACACGTAATCTTCCATCAATACATTTTGTCTCGATACGGAACAATACGCCATGGCAAGCGATTGGGTACAAAAGTGTCAATGTATTGAAAGCACCAAGATTACCACTCACGCAACCTTTTGGTAGAACTCGTCAACACATCATTACAGTGACGAGAGGGAGAGAAAAAAAAATCGATTTTGGTAGAACTGAATATATCACATCTCGTCATTTAGATCCATGGTGGTGGAAATTAGCATAACAATTTAGGTGATAAAATGCTACTTTCAATCTGTTTTCAATATAAAACAGCAGAGAAGGCGTTCACGCATGATGGCGTGAACAAAACGGCTTAGGAACAGCATGTCACACTGCACGGCTTCTATTACAATCTTTTCATACTAATTTTGATAGCTGTACGTCGTGCCAATCATGACTTCGTGAAAATGAATTAGGGCTATTACAAATGAAGACAGTGTGTAATCATACGGTGCTTCAGCAATTCAGAAGAAATAACAATTAAGCTGAAAGATTGTAATACCTTTATATGTAATACATAATACCACTCGAAGGCCTACTTCAATTTGTACCATCATTTACAAGTGCTACCTCTACATGCATGTTTTAGTACTTATCGTCTTTCAGTGTACAGAACAAGGCAGATTTTTCTTTTGTTTTCAATTACAGGCAGGATTTTGTCTCTGTGTGTGTTCTCGTCAGTGTATGTTTGTTTGTTTGTTTGTTTGTTTGGGCGAGGTTAGAGTGGACATCATTAGCTTATTCGACCCCTGTTGAGTCTCGCATAAACTATAGTTAGCTATTCTTTCTCAATTAAAATTCATGCGCATTGGTGGGAACTATAATTGTATGCATGTAATTCTTACTTTCAAAGAAAATCAATGGAAAGGAACCGCGTAAAAGATATTCCTCATAGCTGCGATTCACCTTTCTCTTTGTCATTTACACCTACAAATTTCAATACATGTTCTCATCCCTTCTTCACGACTACTTTGTACTTTAAGTTTCCTGGTGTATCATGTCGCTGCTACGCAGATGACACACATATGTATTTGTCGTTCACACCTGACGCACATGCTCAGCAGCAAAACGTCACTCACATGGAAATATGTGTCAATTATGTACGTGAATGGATGCTGCTAAACAAACTCATGCTAAATGACAGTAAGACTGAACTGTCATTGATTGGCACATCACAGCAAATATCCAAACTTTCTTTTGATGGGATATGGGTTAGAAGTTCTGTCATAAAGTCATCTTCCATTGTTAGGAATCTTGGAGTGTGTTTTGACACGCATCTGAACAGGGAAGCACACATCACAAATGTGTGTAAATCATCATACCATATGATTTCTAACCTTAGACGTATCAGGCAATATTTTGATGAGAACAGTATGAAAATGATTGTCCAAGCATGTATTGTTAGTAAAATGGATTATTGTAATGGGTTATTATATGGACTCCCTGATTCTCAAGTTGGGAGCCTGCAGCGAGTCCCAAACTCCTGTGCAAGGCTTATTTGTAACAAACCTAGGTTTTCAAGGATTACTCCTCTTCTGAAAGATTTACACTGGCTTCCGATTCGTTAACGAATATTGTTTAAGATCTTGTTGATTGTGTATAAGCCACTTATCGGTCAAGCCCCCAGTTACATATCCGAATTATTAGTGTTTAAATCTCATCGACATACTCATGATTTGCGCAGTTCTAAGGACACTCTCCTTTTACAGATTCCAACATGTAAAACAAAAGTAACATTGGGAGACAGAGCATTTGCCTGCGCAGCTCCCAAACTCTGGAATGATCTACCATTAGAAGTCCGGAAATCCCCAACAGTAGCAGTCTTTAAATCACGACTCTCGTGATTTAAAGACTGCTACTGTTGGGGATTTCCGGACTTCTAATGGTAGATCATTCCAGAGATGTCATCTTTTCATTTAACTGCTCGTTATTACCAAGCACATCAGAAGCTTTTGCAGCGCAGAAGAATATATGTCTATAGGTTTTGCGCTTTCTAAATTGATATATTATTATTATTATTATTATTATTATTATTATTATTATTATTATTATTATGCAACACATACTGCTTAGGCCTATACTGTTACAACAACTACTACCACTATCTATCACTACTTTTTTTTTATTACTATCTTTTCCATACCGTAATTGCTATGTATGAAACAACAAATAACAAACGTCTCGTGAATGAGTAAACAAAGTAAGACCGATTGATAAATTGATATATTATAGTTATATAGAAAGTAGAGACGTAGCTAGACAGCTTGATATATATACATGATGACCACAGTTTTTAGAGATGAGATCGCTGAAAGGGATTAATGTTGATCATCGAAGTGGATCTTAAGAGCCTTTGATACCAACAAAGTGATATGAGTATTCGTAATCAGAATTTAATGAATATACATTGAACTCAGATGCAGAATACATACAGTGCATCCTTTTATACCATTTCTCACTCTCTCTCACTATTAAGACTCTGTTATCTTTTTTATGTGATGTGCTGTTTGTTTTAGTATGTGCTGTTTTTTAGTTGCGTGTTGCATGATTACATATATATACTATGTACTATATGTATATACACATACATATGGAATCAATATATGTTTTTGCGTGGGGGTGCGTCTATATATACATAACATGTGTGAGAGCGTTCTATGTGCATTCTATTTGCACTTGTTACATATAGGACTATTATTCTTTCTTGATCATATGATGGCTCTAAAAAGAGCCGTTTGGGTTCGATAGAGAAGGGCGAATTCACGCCGTGGAAATCCTCCTCTTTCGACGGATTTTACGACATTTGCCGTTCACCGCGTCTCGCAAAATGCGGATTTCGCGAGGACTGTCATATCTGGGATATGACTTTGCCAATTGGCTGCTGATAGCCTTGAAACACTGGTCATCGATGAGGGCAGAAAGCGGTGGGTCAACAGTGCCATCACCGTTGAAGCTGAAACCGGCCAACTCATCGCCTTCGTAGACCAAGCTCATTGTCTTCAACAGAAGAGATTGACCGCACTTTGCTCTTGCAAGCACATGCAGGAATCTCTTTTTGTTGACCACAATGCCGTGCTCATCATCACCGATTTTCACGCTCGTGTTGTTGCCCTGCAATTCTTCTACGACGTTTCTCTGCGCCGTTCGGGACTTTGCGATGACTACAGCGTGAAGTTCTTTGAGGAGTCGTTGCTGTGAGTCCGCTTGTTGACGGAGTGCTTTGATTTCAGCAGCCAGGGAAGACATCGTCGCTCGATGACCATCTTCTTCGTCTTCAACTTGATTTTGGCTTCGATCTTCTGTAAAACTGTCAGCATCAGTGGAAAGGTCTTCTTCTGCACAGAATCCAGAGTCATGCCGTTCCTGACCTTGAACGAGTCCCGACTGCTCGTCATCCGAAGATGCTTCAGAATCGCTGAGATGCAGATGAAAACTATCGCTGTCGCTTGAAGTGTTGCTATCCATGATGATATGTTAAACTACAGAGGAGAAGAAACTTTTTCGGGTATTTATTGAGCTTTAATACTTCTAAATAGAGGTTGTGAACTAATCTGCATGTTGCTGGAAATGCACCACGGAGCAACGGCGTAGCCAGGATTTCATCTTAGGGGGGGCGGTGAGTCTGCGAGGGAGCGAAGCGACCGAGCCCGAGCGAGCGGAGCGAGCGAGGGGGGGGAGGGTGTGGGAGGGTTTGTGTCCCCCCTCCCACGTAAGAACTTTTTGCATTTTGATGTTGTAAATGGTGTAATTTGATGCATGTTTTTGCGCGTTTTATCGACGTGAAACAGTACCACTTGTTTATGGTAGCAGTTTATTTTGATGTAGATTATTATGGAACAATTTGCCTATAAAAGGGTATAATTTAGATACACTTCTTGTATGAATTCTTTTCACTGAATATCATGAACGCGACTGAACCCGAGCGAGCGGAGCGAGCGAGGGGGGGGGGGGGGGAGGGTGTGGGAGGGGGGTATTCCCCCTCCCACGGTAAAAACTTTTTACATTTTGATGTTGTAAATGGTGCAATTTGATGCATGTTTTTGCGCGTTTTATCGACGTGAAACAGTCCCACTTGTTTATGGTAGCAGTTTATTTTGATGTAGATTATTATTGAACAATTTGCCTATAAAAGGCTATAATCTAGATACACTTCTTGTATTAATTCTTTTCACTGAATATCATGAACGCGACTGAACCCGAGCGAGCGGAGCGAGCGAGGGGGTAGGGGAGGGTGTGGGAGGGGGGTGTCCCCCCCCCCCCCCCCCCCCCACGGTAAGAACTTTTTGCATTTTGATGTTGTAAATGGTGCAATTTGATGCATGTTTTTGCGCGTTTTATCGACGTGAAACAGTCCCACTTGTTTAAGGTATATATTAATAGCAGTATATTTTAGTGTAGATTATTATTGAACAATTTGTCTATAAAATGATATAATTTAAATACACTTCTTGTATTAATTCTTTTCACTGAATATCATGAACGCGACTGAACCCGAGCGAGTGGAGCGAGCGATGGGGGAGGGTGTGGGAGGGGGTGTCCCCCTCCCACGGTGAGAACTTTTTGGATTTTGATGTTGCAAATGGTGCAATTTGATGCATGTTTTTGCGTATTTTAACGAGTTGAAACAGTGCCACTTGTTTAAGGTTGCAGTATATTTTAGTGTAGATTATTAATTTATTGAACAATTTGCCTATAAAATGATATAATTTAAATACACTTCTTGTATTAATTCTTTTCACTGAATATCATGAACGCGACTGAACCCGAGCGAGTGGAGCGAGCGAGGGGGGAGGGGAGGGTGTGGGAGGGGGGTGTCCCCCCTCCGACGGTGAGAACTTTTTGCGTTTTGATGTTGCAAATGGTGCAATTTGATGCATGTTTTTGCGTGTTTTAACGAGTTGAAACAGTCCCACTTGTTTAAGGTTGCAGTATATTTTAGTGCAGATTATTATTGAACAATTTGCCTATAAAATGGTATAATTTAAATACACTTGTCTAGTCTTCTTGTATTGATTCTTACACTGAATATCATCAACGCTGTCTGTTCAGCAATCAAACAGAAAAAGCATGCACACGAGAGTGTAGATAGGGGCATATCCCCTGCCACACGAAGGTGATTTTGCGTTTTCAGACCTGAAATTCAGCGATCTGGTGCCAATTTTTGGTGCAATACTTTTTCATCGAAGTGTTAAAATCACGGAATTTAGCTCTTATTCCGAATGTGCACCATCTGTGTGTATGTATAAAGTCTAGTGAGGTAGAGCTTAGGGGAAGGGGGAGTCCCCCTCCCGCTCGTGGAGCTTTTGCGTTTTTAGAATTGAAATAAAGCGATTTGGGTATAGCCACAGTCTACTTCTATGCATGGCGGGGGGGGGGGGACGAGCAGGGAGAAGGCGTGGGCGAGTGTTATCTCTACCCTTCCCTTCCGATGGAGCTTTTGCCTTTTTAAGGTTGAAATTGAGATATCTCGTATACGCATATTTGATGGAATCAACATTTGGGAAATCACCAAAAAAAAAAAAATGATTGGGGGGGGGGGGCTGAGGGAGGAAAGGGTCGATTAAAAGGGGGAATTCCCCTTATACATGAGGGAACCTTGAGTTTTCGGAATATAAGTGATAAGTCTTGTGCACTCAGAATTGTAATTTTTTGTAAATCTAAAAAGTGTACATAGCTAGGGAAAGAGGCACAGAGGGGGAGGGTTTGGGAGGGGGATACCCCCTCCCAAGCACGAGAGATTTTGCATATTTTGAATTGAAATTCAACGATCTGGTGCACACTTTGAGTGAAATATTCAAAAAAAAAATATCTTATTTGATGAAAGGTTGCAAAGGAGACCCGCTTCATGTGCATGCATACAGCATACACGCATTTTTTTTTCCGCCTCCCAAATCCCCGGTCCAAATCTTGGGGGGGGGGGGGGGGGGGGCGACCGCCCCCATCGCCCCCCCCCCCCCCCCCCCCCCGGCTACGCCAGTGCCACGGAGCTGACCAATCACGCAGTGCTTCAGCCTCCGTTGCTATCACAACAAAGGTTTGTTTTGAGAAAGACAATGGCTAATGATCGATTCACGGTGCCCATCGCGGAAGTGTCCATCTTCTCCGAACAGAACAATGGGATCGGAGATATCACTATGGACAGGTCGGGGTGTCTGAAATTTATTGTACCTGTACCACCTATTTTGCATATGCCGAATTCTATTGGCATTTGGTTGGCATTACATTCTATACCCCATTGCGCTCTTCCCGCGGCCCTTTGGTGGGTTTGGCTGCGGCCTTTTCAGTCATAATCTCGCAGCCCTTTTGGTCATTTCGCAGCAGCCCTTTCCACTCTTTGATCGAGCTTTCCCAATCGTTTGGCTCTAGCCTTCTCGATCACTATCTTTTGGCTGCAGTCTCTGGCTGCCCAAACTTCATACAGGACTTCGATGAAAACAGCTGCTAATATATTTGTTCTTCCTGGATTTAAAGAAAACACAGATTGAAATCATTTCCGCGACATTACACATGTAGTTTGGAAACTTGGGAGTTTATCACATCGAAGCATGACGGTGAATAAAAAACTTAGACAGTGGGAAATATTTCGAGAGATACTAATTATAAAAAGTCATAGAGCGATCATGGAGGAGAAAAAATAATCACGGAATCTTAGATCATACAAAACTATACACTGGGCTACAATGCATACCTAATGAGAGACAAACCGCCAGTAAACACACACACACACACACACACACACACATATGATATATATATATATATTATACATTTAACAAAAACAGCTTGATGTCATTGAGATAGCAATATGCATATCAATATCAATACATAAAGACGTTCAACTAATTACTTTTTAATAGTATAAATGACAAACAAGTCAACTCTTACACAAACACACACACAACACGCACACACACACACACACAAACAAACACACACATGCAACATATCTACAGATCTGTCCCTCAAGAAGAAAGATGTTTTGGAAAGTTTGTATTATATTCCCATCATTCTTTCCGCGACCATTTTGGGGTTTGTGTTCTTTACATGCAATGCATGCGTGTTTATTCTGTCTTTTTTCTTTTTAATATATCAGAAACGTAATATCTTCCGGCATTTCGTAGGCCTGTGATTATCAAATATACCTGCGAAGAATTTGATCTTCGGGACTACCTAGAGTTTATACCTGTCATTCGGAGGTTTAATTTTTATGTATCCTCTATATAATTGTTTATAGTAATTAATCCCATACTGATACATCAAACGAGATTAAAAAAGAAATACGAGCAACAAAGGGAGTCAGTGGCGAAATGCAAACGGATGCGTGTGATGATTTTACAAGCCCAGTGCTCTTGCACGAAATCGAGACACAAAGAATAAGCATAAAATACATCAAGATTAACAACTCTTTACACGAATACCAAACGACTAACAACGCTCATCTGAAAGATCGTTTATGGGGGATGCATTGAACAGAGATCTGAATGGTTCTCCTTTATGTCATGACGAGAACCGATGCTTCAGGATTCAATTCATCAAAGTCCTATCATCGAGGTCTCAACAAGCAGTGACAATCATCTTAACTTCTGCAGAGTGAAAGAGAAACAATCTTTAATGGACAGCACGGTACACTGGCTGACTGGTGATAAGCAGTGTGGGTGGTGGTGGTGGTGGTGGTAGTGTGATGTGTATGTGTGTGTGTGTGTGTTTTTTTTTTTGGGGGGGGGGTTGCTGGTTGATGCAAATGGTTTCTTCCTCCATCCATTCCTTCCCTCGCATTGGCGAAAAGAATTTTCTGCGAAAATAAGATTCATGGGTCTTTCTTCTGCTTCTTCTTTTTCTTCTTCTTCTATATTGGGGGCCATGTTTTTTTTTTCCTCCGGAGACAAATGTGTTCCCCGCCAAGAAACCCTGCCTCCCCCCCCCCCCTTCCTCAGCCCTTGTCAAGGAAGACTTCGGGAAAGCGTTACAATAATTATGCTGCCTGCGAATGCATCATTGTTAAAGGCAAGGCAATCGAAACTTTGACGTGGGACGTGTGCGGAGTGTTTCGGTATGTCGAAATTGCTTTCAAACCACATTGTCATGAAGATATATAATTTAGACCGAGAGAACGTGTGGTTACCTTGCTTGGAAAAGATGGCCGTAATCGGTGACTCCATTTGATCCGTGGCGTGTGATCGTATACCATCATGCTGGTTACAAGATAAATTCATAATTGGCTAACGATGAGCATACGAGAATACACACGATGGCTGGAACTAAGTACCTGGTATTTACCGTCCTCCTTCTAGGTTAGTATTCATTATTTCCCTCGAAATGTTGTTTTCAGATGACTCTTACTTCTTTTTCTTTTATTCTTAACATATAAATTGAAGAATGTATTTTCAAATCAGAATATTCTCTGACAAACGACCTTCAAATTATTTGACTCTGATTTCCATTAAGTACTTTTTGAGGATGGATAAAAATGGATGATTTCACTTTCCTGAGAAATCAAAAGGAAGAAATGAAGAGGAAATATAAGAATACAAACTCATTTGTGCTATTTCCTTGTTTAACAGCAAGGATTGAAATAGAAAATAATAAAAAAAAAACAAACCCTAAAATGCTGATCGGAAGAAATGGAAACAGCTGTTTTGGTTTTTGTCTGTGTATGTGTGTGTGTGTGTGTGTGTGTTTGTGTGTGTGAGCGTGTATTTGAGTGTGTTTTTGATAATTTTTGAAATTCTTACTCATGATTGATCCCGTACTGATGAATCACATTCAAAACTTTTATCAAGATCACGTCCCTCTTTGCTAATCCTAAAGATATTAATTATAGCCAATTATTTTTATTTACTGAAATTCATTCCATCTTCCTTTAATAGATTTCACATTTCCTAAGAAGTATTGAAAATACAAAATTACTTAAACACCTGCGCTTTACTTCCAAAAACAACTTTTTACGTTTTCTTCATTATTCATATAAAAAGGTCTTGAGAATGCTTTAGCGATCTACACAAGAATCTTGTTTTGAGGATTGTTCAGTTTTTAAGATTGTTCGTTTGTTTGTTTGTTTGTTTGTTTTGTGAGAAAACCACGTATTCATAGGGTACTGTACACAAATTATGGAATATAAATATTTTTGACGGTATATCATGTTAACGAAAGTAATGAATGAAAAAAAAAAGTCAGATTAGGAATTATTGTGTTCAGTGACTGAGTTGTCTTTTCCTACTCCCACTCTCATGAAAACATCTCTGGTAATAATTCAAGAATCCCGTTTTGGCTCACACATCCCTAAAAAAGAAATCCACTCTCTTTTTTTTTTTATTTGATAAGACAGAATTAAATGTGACCGTACACCACAAAACAAACAAAAAATCGCTAACAGTGATTTTGTGTGAGGACTGAAAATAGGTGAAATGGGTCAAACTAACCTGGCCAATCTTGAACTTGCGTTTTCAGCAATTTTTCATAAACACTTTTTATTGGAATAGTGAAATTAGTTGTTTCTCATAGAAACCTCTTCCCATTTCTCAAAAACCTTGTCCATACACTTCACTTTCAACTCCACTAACATATGAGAAAATAATGCTACTGCATTAAAAGTTAGCATTAATCATGTAAAGAATTTGCTAATGAAACATGCTTAATTTCAACTTAATTTGATAATCCCTTCATTCTTGTTGCTCCCGTGGTCAACATCCTGTTTTTTGTTCATCCTACAGCTAGCATAGCTTGGTAAAGAGTAATCGCTTTCGTATTAGTATGTCTAAAGCTCATATACACATGTGACATAGATAACTTTTAGCATACTCAATTGGAAACGAACCAGTGGTCTTAATTACTGTATTCATTGAGAGATCACAGCCATTCATTGCGTCATTCATTGACTTCACTGTATTATTACAGGTAATGTATTACCTCATCAAGCGTTAATTCTTTCAGTCGTTTGCAAAAACATGCTGTCTCAATGCATACAGGCAAGTACGAACAATGACACGAAAAGAAATAAAGTACTTCGGCTTATATGTCTCACTGTGAAGTGCGAAGGAAGCGATGGACAGTGACAAACGGTTCTAATGTAAATATTATTAATATTCACATTTGTAAGACAAATTGAAACTTGCTCTTTCAATCGTCTGACAATCAGTCCGTGGATAACATGTGGCTTGTACTGATAATGCGATTATCAGTGGGAAACATGAATTAAAGTGTCATTCCTTTTAAACGTTTAATTCTTGCATTAAGCCTGAATGAGCACAGAAAATGTAATAGAAAGGGTAAAATAGGGTAAGATATTCTAATATAGCACATGCACCTGGTTATCGCATATAAATTTATGCTTGAATATGTGTGCATGTGTATGATCTCCATTTATGCATCGGTGCAGAGAGGTGACTCCTCCCTGATTTGTGCGAGTTCTCTGCAGTGCCTGTGCAATGCGTAGTTTGTTTGTTTGTTTGTGTGTTTTTTTTGCATTCCACTTGAGCAGCTTCTTGTATGGCATGGTGTATGCAAGTCTCATTACGCCATGTCATCGCCAATCTCAGAGTTACAGGCTGCTGTGCTACCAATTGGTACAGCCTGTCTTTTTCGTGGACTTTCAAATCCATGCCGTTGTTAAATACAAAGCTAAAATCTCAGGAGACTGGACGACTTGCTTCTAATTATTTCCAAAAGCGTGCGTAGGACCCTCGTCGGCACTGCACCACTCATTCATTCATAGGGAGATATGGATGCGTACAGTTCTTTTTTTTTACCATCCCCGTACAATACAATACACATAATCATGAGAAATAAATCGAAGCGGAGAAATGCTCGCAATCACATGAAGACGAACTTATTCCAAGCAAATTCAGCAAATACGCACACTGTGCAGCACTTGCATTTTCGCTTATTACAGCAAAACAGACAAAACTGGACCAATGAGACTCATACATGTACATTGATTATTGATTATAGCCATCATAAAATCTACCATGAACACTTCTCAACTGTTGTTCTCCCCCCCCCCCCACCCATGTTGTCTGCCGATGAAACCTATCAATTGATAGAGAGCAATTCGGCATTTGCTTATAAATGGACAAGGCTGTAGCTCGATATGGAAGTGGTATTGAATACGTTGAGTCATGCGAAAAAAAATAGAGCAACCTTCGGCGCTCTGCTGTCAGAGTCTAGGAAGTCTTCATGGTATGATAAAGGTGGTTTTTCCCTGAACTGTTATGATACTATCAGACGATGGTCAGTTACCCTCGAGAATAGCCATTAAAATATCATTTTACCTGAGGTAAACAAAGTTCGACCGTAAATCTCCCCCAGAAAAAGAAATACAATCGGACCTTCCGCAATAATTGTGTAAAAGTAGTGAATCAATCCAAAATCAATTTTAAGGAACAAAACTATAACTATTACCCCAATCTTTATACACGATACAGGAAATATCATCCAATTTGACTTTGTGGTAATGAAGAGAAAGGGGATCTTTGTATGAGAGCATGTCAGGAATACCTTCCTTCCAAGTTGTATGCAATGACTGTGTTCATAATTCCAAGATCAGCCATCTTCTCCGGACATAACAATGGGATCGGAGATCTCACTGTGGACAGGTTGGGGTGTCTGAAATCTATTGTACCTGTACCACCCACTTTGTATTATGTCGAATTCTATAGGCGTTTGGTTGGGATTACATTCTATACCCCATGGCGCTCTTCCCGTGGCCTTTTGGTGGGTTTGGCTGCGGCCTTTTCAGTCATAATCTCGCAGCCCTTTTGATCATTTTGCAGCAGCCCTTTCCACTCTTGGATCGAGCTTTCCCAATCGTTTGGCTCTAGCCTTCTCGATCACTATCTATTGGCTGCAGTCTCTGACTGTCCAAACTTCATACAGGACTTCAATGACAACAGCTGCTAATATTCTTTCTTTCTGGATTTAAAGAAAACACTGATTGAAATCATTTCCGCGACATTACACCTGTCGTTTGGAAACTTGTGAGTTTATCACATCGAAGCATGACGGGGAATAAAAAAGTTAGACAGTGGGAAAGATTTCGAGAGATACTAATCATAAAAAGTCATAGAGCGATCATGGAGGAGAAAAAAATAATTATGGAATCTTAGATCATACAAAACTATACACAGGGCTACAATGCATACCTAATGAGAGACAAACCGCCAGTAAATACACACACACACACACACACATACATGGTACATATATGTATATTATATATATATATATGTATATATATATATGTATATATATTTAACAAAAACAGCTTGATCTCATTGAGATTGCAGTATGCATATCAATATCAATGCATATGGACGTTCAACTAATTATTTTTTAATAGTATAAATGACAAACAAGTCAGCTCTTACACAAACAAACACACACAAACACACACACGCAACATATCCACAGACCTGTCACTCAAGAAGAAAAATGTTTTGGAAAGTTTGTATTCTATTCCCTTCATTCTTTCCGCGACCATTTTGGTGTATGTGTTCTTCACATGCAATGCATGCGTGTTTGTTCTGTTTTTTTTTTTTTTTTTTTTTAATACATTTTAATGCATCAGCGACGTAATATTTTCCGGCCTTTCGCAGGCCTGTGATCATCAAATATACCTGCAACGAATTTGATCTTCGGGACTATCTTGAGTTTATACCTGTCATTCGTCATTCCGAGGAGAAGAAACTTTTTTCGGGTATTTATTGAGCTTACTTCTATAATAAATGGAGGTTGTGAACTAATATGCATGTTGCTGGAAATGCACCACGGAGCTGACCAATCACGCAGTTTCAGCCTCCGTTGCTATCACAACAAAGGTTTGTTTTGGGAAAGATAATGGGTGATGATCGATTCACGGTGCCCATCGCGGAAGTGTCCATCTTCTCCGGACATAACAATGGGATCGGAGATCTCACTATGGACAGGTCGGGGTGTCTGAAATCTATTCCCTGTACCACCAACTTTGTATTCGCCGAATTCTATAGGCGTTTGGTTGGCATTACATTCTCTTCCCCTTGGCGCTCTTCCCGCGGCCCTTTGGTGGGTTTGGCTGCGGCCTTTTCAGTCATAATCTCGCAGCCCTTTTGATCATTTTGCAGCAGCCCTTTGCACTCTTGGATCGAGCTTTCCCAATCGTTTGGCGGCAGACTTCTCTATCACTATCTTTTGGCTGTAGTCTCTGACTGCCCAAAATATATTCACATAGGACTTCGATGAAAACAGCTGCTAATATATTCTTTCTTCCTAGATAAACGTTTGAATGACTAACTAAATGAATATGTTAATGAATAGTTTAATAAATAAATAGATAAATGAATGAATAAATGAATAGATATATAAGTACATTGAATAAATGAATGAATAAATAAAGAGATTAATTATTATTTAATACTTGACATGTCCAATTTAACAGTCTTTAATAGTCACACAATATACATCAGTTCGCTAGCTGACCGAAAGAGTCGGATTCAAATTTTAGGAGATACCATGCATGCAGCAGCAGCAAAAACAAACAAACAAACAAACAAACAAAACAATATATATATATATATATATATATATATATATATATATGAAGAGTTTGTTTGCAAAAACCGATAAGTCCATTTTTGAAGATCTTGAAGTACGGTCTCTGTCATAAAGTACAAAATAATACCTTTTAAATGATATATTGGTCACTACATATAAAGGTATATTTTTTAAGTTATGGTCAAAAGAAGCACACATTTTCTTATTATTCTCTACATTTTTCTTGACCTTTAATCGCAAATATCTCCATTTGACAAATATGGACTTATCGGTTTTTGCAAACAAACTCTTCATATATATGTATATATATATATATATATATATATATATACTATATACCGGTAGTATAACCTGGTTTCCATGTGTAAATGTTTACAAGGTGAAATTAGTGCCTTCATCCATCACGTCCCATGCATGTATGTTGTTGTTGTTGTTCATTTTCTACACCAGTAGTATATCTTTATACTTTTGTAATGATTTCGTACATAATTTTATACAAAGTACAGCCGCTTTGCTATATAACAGTATAAAAGAGCGATAAAAAGAAAACGACAGGTAACCGCATTCTATGGTGTGTATCAATACATGCGTGCGTGATCTGGCTGTGGATGTTTAAACTGCCGTGTTGATATTCAAAGTCGAGTGATAGTTCGACAGTATTTATGGACTTGAAATTGCTTTTTGACATTGGATGTTTTAACACGCGTATGATTGACTTTGGTGTTGTTCAAAGGAAATACTGATTGAAATAATTTCAGCGTCATGATACTGTAGCTTGGAGTCTTGAGAATTATTGATGTAGAAGCATGACGGTGGGAAAAAATACGATGTGGATCAAGACATTTATTTTACTATTCATAGTCTACATAGATTCACTGCAAGGCTGCAGGAGAAGAGGAGAGATTTTTGTTTTTGGAATGACTCACTCCAAAGAGAAAAAGGCACACACACACACGCACACACAAAACACACACACAAAAACTTGCAACTCCATAGATCAAGATGATGGGGAAGAATGTACAAACCTGTATATGACACAACACAGTAACTAAAAGTCACGAAAATGTTGGATAGAATGCGTATGTTTTGTGTATATTTTGCTGTTATAAAGCTGTTGAGTTTCCCGGTTGTCAGAGTGGACTGAAGTCGTGGTGGACACCATGAGATTATTAAACAGGTTTTCTGTTCCGAGGTGTTATTCATATTCTAACGGAGAGGGCGCTATATTGCTAAAACGAAACGTAAGCACTCTGACGCCCAGATTTTGTGAATGGTCGGCTCCTTGAAAAAAGCGCCGCACGGGCCAAGTGCTAAAAGCGCCGCGCAGCGGGCTTTTAAATGGGAGGATTTAAAAGAACGCGGCGAAACAATAGAAGACCGCTGAGCGGGAGCGCCGCTGTTTTCCTGGAGCGTGTAATCTGCCAAGTAGTCCATGGGCCAGGCCAGATATTGGTACCATCTCAGGTGGCAAAACCTTTTTGGTGTCGTTTTGTTTGTCGGGCATAGATATGCTTATCAAGCTATGATAGCATTTCCAAATGAGTAGCTTAGTCATAGTAAATGAATTTTTAACCAATTTGTTCTCGTTGTTATATCCCTATACTTCTGAATCGAAACTAACCGCTATACAAATAAGAGCACTGTCTTCTGTATGTTCCATAGAGCTGTAAAATGCAGCTCTATGGTATGTTCACAGGTGTTCTATTGTAAACGCGGTGCGCTTAGTCTTTATTCAAGGCAGCGAAGGGAATATCCAAAGGTTATGATGTCCACAGCGCTTAGTCTTTATTCTTTAAGGCGAAGGGAATATCCGAGGCGTATGATACAGTGTATATCCTTTTATCTAAAAACAACAACAACAAAAGCAATTCCTCGTGAATTTTACCGTATCTTTCAATTATTTATAATTTTTTCGCGAAAACGCTACGGTGAAAACGCTGATACCACGCCAATGTCGCTTTATTTCCCTCCAACAATATAAGATAATGCAAAAACAATGTACCGGTACACTACGATACATTACAATGAATGATATTGTAAATGAACAGAGTGATTTTTGTTTAAAACTGATGTATTTGTTGATAGGGTAGTATAAAAACATTATAGATAATCGTTATAAATCCCTTTTATGAGGAACTTTAGATATGATAACGGTACATTGGTCTAGATAAAGACTAAGCGTACCGCGTGACAGCTGTGGACATCATAATCCTTTGGATATTCCCTTCGCTGCCTTGAATAAAAACTAAGCGCACCGCGTTTACAACAGAACACCTGTGGACATACAGAAGGCAGTGCTCTTCTTTGTATAGCGGTTTAGTTTCGATTCAGAAGTATAGGGATATAAAAACGAGACCAAATTGGTTAAAGATTCATTTATTATGACTAAGCTACTCATTTGGAAATGCTATCATAGCTCGATAAGCATATCTATGCCCGACAAACAAACTGACACCAAAAAGGTTGTGCCACCTCAGATGGTACCAACAACCCATTTTTCGGGTCTTGGCCCATGGACTAAAGGCGCCTAAGTAAGGTTCCCACTTAGCCGAGTTGGGATCTCGAGTTGTGCCGAGCTGTGCGAGCTTGAACTCGCGAGAACTCGCTTGAACTCGCGTAAAATTTGTCAATTTCAATGAGCTGCGCATGAGTGATCTACGAGGCAACATCGATTTTGCTACGATAGCTGTACGAGTGATCCGAGCGTGATACGAGTCATACCGATCTCGGTGTGAGTTGTGATGACCTGTGTACGACTTTAACCGAGCTTTCATCGAGTTATAAAGAGCATGTTACGAGCCCATTACGAGCCCGTTATGAGTTCACGCAATCCTTACTGTTCGGTTTGACCTCCAGTGCGTGTAGGGTTGAGTGAATGTCTCTTGTCATGAAAACGCTAGGAAAATTTGAATAATTTCATATTAATGGGCTAGTGCAATGCATTCTGAATGAGCTAATACAAAACTCGTAAGTCGCAGAGCTCGAATTAATCTCGCGCTTAGCTCCAGGGCAACTCATCCTTCCACATACTGGTAGTAGGGTCGTATAATAGTGCTCGTATCGCACTCTTCAAAACTCGAGCAGAACTCGCGTATATACTTAAAGGTGGCGAGTTACGAAGAGTTCATTGCAATTTGGTACACACTTTGGGTGAAATATTTGGACAATGTTTTATCAAAAAAGCAAGAAAATTTTCACATCTTGGGAAATAAGGGGGATTGGCCAAAATGATCATTGCTTCTCCAATATTTTTCTTCCAGGATCGACGCCCCTAAGGAGGGGGTTACCCCCTCCAACATAAGGGAGATTTTGCAATTTTAGACCCGTACTTGCGAGATCTAGATACACTTATTTTTATCTTTTTTTTTTGTGCGTGAAATATTCCAGTTTTGCTTCTGTAAAACAAGAGAGACACATTTGTATTCAGGAAATTGTGCTGGGGAGGGGATAGGCCTCCTCTATCACAAGGGAGATTTTGCATTTTCAGGCCTAAAATTCAGAGAATGGTGCCCACTTCTGGTGAGATATTCGAGCTTTGTTTCTATGAAAAAAGTAATAATTGCAAAAATATAAAGTAGAATTAGGAGAATATTGGGGGGGGGGGGAGTGACTGTGGCCACTCTGATCTAACATTCAGTGATATGGTACACACTTTCAGTAAAATCTTTTAATTTTTTCCTATCAAAAAGTAAGAAAAAAATATTCACGCAACTTTTTCATTTGTTAACGGAAGTGACAAACCTGGTGCACACTTTACATGAAACATTTGGAAATCTGTTAATATACAAGTGTATTAAGTAGAAAGGACCGAATGGGAAGGGTATGGAAGTAGGTATATTAAGGCCTATACCCCTCTGACGCGAGGGAGATTTTTTTTTTCAGAATTGAAATTCAGCCGTCTTTGGGTGAAATATTTAGACAGTTTTCAATCAAAAAAGAAAAAAATCCACATATCGGGAATTACGAGAGGAGCAACATGATTTGTTTGCCCCCAATACTTGTATGGGGGAACCACCCCCCCCCCCCCCCTTCAATCGACGCCTCTGCATATGAGGGAACTTTTGTAAGTAAAAGATCTGTTGCACACTATTTGATAAAATATTAGGAAATATTAAAATCTTAAAAGTGTACAAAGTAAATCGAAAGGGACCCAGTGTGAGAGCTTTTGCATGTTAATGATTACAATTTTTATTCAACTATCTGGTGCATAGACGTACTTCTGGCGGTGCTGTCCATCAAGCAAGTTCGAGTTTAATTTTGTCTTCATTTCGGGAGTTGTTTTGGGGACAAATGATTTGCTTGCTCCTAACAATGCCTAACATTTCCATGGGGAGGGGAAAATGCCCCTTTGCACCCCGTAGGATCGACGTCCCTGATCATCCCTGTGTTGGCTCATAGATGTATCGTGACTGAGTAACTGCAGCACTGTTTCGAATAACTAACCTTATTTCATTTTTTTGATTAAAGAACATTCGGATTAACAAGCCTCCGGAATAAGGAACATCATTCGAATAAGCTGCACCTGACTGCTAGCCTCTTCTGTCTAACGAATTAAGGTGTCACATCAGCTGAAACAATAATATCTGTCGGTGTGTTACTTTAAAAAAAAAGAGTTAGTTAACTCCTGTGGTGTTTTTATTCGACTCTTCTCTGATATACATTTATACGCATTATACATACATATCTATGTATATATATATATATATATATATATATAATTTGATATACATATATAAATACATATATACATTTATACGCATTATGCATATATATATATAATATAATATAATATAATATAATATAATATAAATATATACATACATAATGCATATGTATAAAGGCGTACCTGTGTCTTGGTGCCTTGTCTGCTACCGACTGTTTCACGCTGTCCCGATCTTCAGGCATATATATATATAAAGATATATATATTGTGTATTAAAACTATACATGTTATATATAAACATTTTTTTTAGATTGGTAAAGACTCACATTTTGAGGCAAGAAGCCAAAGAAGAGCTGATGTACAGGAGAGATGAGTCGGAATAACAACCAAGGGAATACTGCTACTGGAAGTGAAACCAGAACAGGTAAAGCAACGGATGAAGCAGGAAACGGCCACGAAGGTAAAAGTTAAACTGGTACCAGCGTTGTACATTGCACGTGTTATACAACGCCCCCAAAGGCTTTCTTTTTCTTCTTCTTCTTCTTCTTCTTCTTCTTCTTTTCGCTGACTCATGTGAATTGTATTTTACCCATGATAACACATTTGTTTCCAAGTACCAGCGTAGTTTGAAAATGTACAATGTGACCATTCATGTGGGCCTACTGTATATTACTCCATCATACTATGGGCTCTCCATCTATAAACCGTCGTCTAGACCTGAAGAATGGCTGTAGTAGTAGTGGTAGTAGTAGTTGTTGTTGTTGTTGTTCTTCTTCTTCTTCTTCTTGTTAATGTTGTTATTGTTGTTCTTTATTGTACTCAGGTCATGGTTGTTAATACATGAGTTGCATACAAACAAACATTAAATAAAATGGTTTTTATCATGGCATGAAACATGAATTTGCCCTCTGTGAAGTGCAGAATCTGTAAAGGTCTTTAGCTATTTTCTGTTGACAGAACCTTCTCCACCTCAATACCAGACCGAAATTAATGCCAACGTTATCTTTGTCTCCATTAGTTTAGATAAAGCCTGTCGCAATCATCAGCAAGACAACAGCAAGACAGCTTCTTGAAACCAAAAGACAAAGCTCCTCAAGGATTCGCAAGGAACAGACAGTGCATTTAGAATATGTCATGTACACACATCTGATCACAAAGACAAACATACATGATTTTAGCAAATGGCTTGTCAACTAAAGATTTTGATTCAATTAAACAGTGCTAATACAAGAACAACTACTAGGAAACTAATAGGTTTTTCCATGTTCAGACTGTAAAATAGCTTCATTATTTTGTTCTAACTTATATCAATAAAGCGGGACCTACTTCAAGGCCAACAAATGGCACGTACAACGCAGGAGCCATTGATAGAACCAGGAGAGTTCAAGGTGCTGAATTCCTATCACCTGGAGAAGTCGAGCCTGGATTACTTACTAAGCTAAAAGCTAAAGGTATTGTCAAAGAGTTCCTGGATAGGGACCCACACCAGCTAGCATGTGGGGTATGGCACCGGGGAACACAAGAAGCATATGGCTTTTAAAGGGGACGGCTAGTAACTGATCAGTGGGAATCAGTGGGAATGCCTGAGGATGATTGTTCCAATCCTTGTGGGATTCATTTAAGAGTACATTATATATCTATTGTTGTGTGAAAATTATTTGCTTCAGAATGGTCTCATATTCAAGTAATGTGCAGTTTAATGTTTCCAGGTTAGCGTGCCTGGTCAGTGACGGGGCATTAAACTGCACATTACTTGAATATGAGACCGTTCTGAAGCAAATAATTTTCACACAACAGTAGATGTATAATGTACTCTTAAATGAATCCCACAAGGATTGGAAAAATCATCCCCCAGCATTCCCACTGATTCCCACTGATCGGTTACTAGCCATCCCCTTTAAAACAGTGCCAGCTTGGTAGAGAGTGCCAGGTCAATTGCTCAGCAGAGTTGTCCGAATCGTTTGGAGGGATTCGTCCATTCTGCTGACCGGACTATATGACATTTGCCTCATAACAGCAATTGGTAAACTGATGTTTATTATGTGTACTTTTAGACTTTTGTCTAACCAGGTTTTACATGTCCCCACACATACTATTACATACTGGTTATGGAAGCATAATTATTTTGGTCGTTTGTCCAAGAATGAATAAGTATCGAGTACGTTCTATTAATGTTAATTTGATAGTAGTCAAACTGAGTACAATGTATAAATATGCGAAGTGATCTGATGAGATTTGGATTAGGTCAAATAAACTAGAGGTTGGGAGGCTGTGAAGAGTCAACTGACATCTTATATAACATATTAGGCTTTTTTTTTAACTACAACAACACATGGTGGTCGTGGTCAAGAGCGTCGGAAGCGAGGGGGGGGGCAGGGGTGGCACTTGCCCCCACCCCCCCAAAAAAATAAAATGATAATAATAATGTGGGGGAGTGCAAAATTTTTAGTCCCCCAAAAAAAGTTTTAGCCCCCTAAAGTGCCCCCTGTAACAAAAAGATTAATCACTTATTTAAAGACCAAATGAACAATACAGGCATGTTTCTTGTCTAAATGTTGTAATTTCATAACTGAAAATTATAATACTCTAACAACACATATCATTGAACTATACACTAATAGTAACTTATGAGTAAATTTAGTGTATAGATGGTAGCCTCGTGTCCTCGAGTGTGCCCGCTGAAACATACTTTTTCAAATAGTAAACCTTACTTTTTTTATGCCTCCGCCACGAAGTGGTGCCGGAGGTATTATGTTTTCGGGACGTCCGTCAGTCCGTAATGAATTTTGTGGACAAGGTAACTATTAAAACCTTTTGAGGTATCCTAATGAAACTTGGCATGTATGTGTATTAGGGGGTGAAGTTGTGCCTATGAACTTTTGGGTGCACATGCTCAAGGCGAAAGGTCAAGGTCAAGGTCAAATACATAAAATTTCACTATTTCCACCATATCTATGCAATGCCTAAAGATATTTTCTTGAAACTTAGTGTATACATGTATTACCAGATAAAGATTCTCTGGTGAAAGTTTGGGTCATGACGTCAAAGGTCAAAGGTCAAAAGGTCAAGTAAAAATATTAAAACTTCACTTTTTTCTCTGTGTCTTGGAAATTGTTCAAGGTATCTTCATGGAACATAGTAGACATGTACTGACTGGCAGTGATTATCTAGAGAATTTAGGGTTTATGGGGTCAAAGGTCAGGGGTCAAAGGTCAAGGGCAACACTTCAGAATTTTACAATTTCCCTCATGTTTATGCAATGCCAGCAGGATTTTTTTTCACTTGGTGTGTGCATGTATAACCTAATAGAGATTATCTTTTCTTTTGTTTTTGCCTCAAAAGTCAAAAGGTCAAAGATCAAGTGAAAGTTCTGAACTAATTTTTCCTCCATATCTCGGAAGTGGCTCGAGTCATCTTGAAACATACTACATATTCATGCATGTTCTGCCTGACAGTGATTATCTTATGAATTTTAGGGTCAAAGGCCAGATGAAAATGGTAACAATTTACTAAATTCAAAACAGAAATTGCACTTTTTCTCCATATCTTGAAAACTATGATGCATAAATGTATGAATGGGTCAAAGTCAACTTAAAATCTTTAAATCCCACATACATGCTCTCCTATTCATCCAATTGAACCAATGTCAAGGAACACATTTGTGACAAACTTGTAATTTTAATATTTTGCTATATAATTTTGTGAAAATGTAAACACACATTGTCCACAAGTACTATCTAGACTTATTAGGAGAATCATGCATTATGGCGGAGGCATACCAGTCGCCATAGCGTCATTTCTAGTTTCATTTTTTTCTTTGCTTTCTAGCAGTATAAGAATATTTTTCATCGTTCGAACGATGCGATCACGTTTAAGCTTTTAATGAGTACATTTCAGATAAAGGGCAAAGTGAAAGTGTCTCCCTCGTTTCGTCCGTACTCATAGTAAAATGAAAATTTTTCATAAGTTATTATCATAGTCCTTCGCAGTGATTTCCTTTACTATGCTTAATTACTCAGAAATTCAATTTAGAATGTTCTATAAAAGCGACGTTTATACTCTGTTTTTAAAAAAAGTCCCTACCGTGGAAGGAGGGATACCCCCTACACCCTCCCCCGCTCGGTCGCTTCGCTCCCTCGCCGAGGATCTCACACCATCACATTATCATATACTCCCATATGTAATAATCATAGTCCTTCAAACTGATTTTTTTTCAATGTGTTAATTCCCTAGAAATTTGCTTTTAAATGCTCTATAAACGCGACTTTTATACTCTTTTTCTTTACAAAAAATCCCTATCGTGGGAGGGGGTATCCTCCCTCCCACACCTTCCCCCCGCTCGATCGCTTCACTCCCTCGCTGAGGATCTTACCCCATCACATTATTATGTACTCCCGTATGTAATAATCATAATCATTTGCACTGATACTATGTCTAATTCCTTAGAAATTTGCTTGTAAATGGTCTATAAACGCAACTTTTGTACTGTGTTTTACAAAAGCTGCCTACAGTGTGTGTGTGTGTGTGTGGGGGGGGGGGATATCCCCCTTTCCATCCCCCTCCCCCTCGCTTGCTCTGCTCCCGCGCCGATGATCTCACATCGTCACATACATGTGCCCCCGTCGAGATTTTGCTCCCCCCTCCAAAAAAACAAAAACAAAAACAAAACAAAAAACAAAAAACAAACAGAAGTGTTCCGGCGCGCTTAGTAATGGTAAAGCCTATGATAAAGCCTACGGGTGAACAAGTCACGAGACCGACTCTCACGATTCATAAAGCCCACAAGTCATACAGTCTATAAGTATAGTCATACAGCCCACGACTTCTACACTAAGCGGGCAAATCCCACGAGTTTGTCATCAAGTTAAATTGGCCCACGAGTTATGCAGCTCATGAGTTCGACACTAGGCAAATAAAGCCAATGAGCACGACATTAAGCAGAAAATACTCATGAGTCCGACACTACGCAAAAAAAAAAAGGCTCACGAGACCAACAGTAGGCAAAGAAGGCCCACGAGACGGACAGGATCAACAGAGCCATCTATCAACAAATGAAGAGTGCGTAGTTGTATGTACAGGGTGTCCTGATAGTGGCATAAGAAATGAGTGATGGGAATGGGGAGTTAATAGGGTGGTATACCGCGTCAGTTGCCCTCCCTTACCCCATGGAATTTTCAAGACCTGTATTTGTGTGTGTGAGTGTTTGTTCCAAAAAAAAAAAGAAGTGATTAAACTCATCAAAATTTTTAACCAGATCTTTTTTACTTCATTTCCTAAAATGCAAAAGCATTGTCGTTTGCGTGTCAACTCCTTGACATTTTTAGGTATTTTTTATTCCCCTCCCCTAAAAAAGTAAAAGAAAAAAAAATCTGTGCACGGCCATGATAACAACAGTCTGGTTGGATCTTCAAAGAAAATGTGACTGCTGTTAATATAAAAAAGTTCTTAGTTTTGCCTCATAACAATAATTTTTGTTGTGCTAGTTTATAACAGTCCTTAATGTGATAAAAATTGTACCTTCGTCGTCCATATTACATACTTTTTTTTAGGAAGACGTGCGGTGAGAGGGCGGTGAGTTGGCTCAGTCGGTAGCGCGTCTGCCTCACGATCACGCGGCCCGGGTTCGAACCCGAGTCTGGACTGAGCAATGTTGTGTGTAAACATACCGTCCCCTCTAGCAAGAGGCAAAACACTCTGTCCCTCGGATAGGACATAAATTGGAGGTCCCGTGTATGAGAGAGTCACAACTCATGCACGTAAAAGATCCCGCTTTATTCATTCATCGCAAAGAGTAGGGTGTCTAACCCGGTGAAGTGGTCCCACCCCACATCCAACTGGACCCCATGGAAGACCAGTTTAGTGTAGCTGAATATGGGCTATCCAGCCATCTTCTCAGATGAACAACAACGTCTTGTAGTTGACCTATAGATCGCGCTGTTCATCCTGTCGGTCTCGTGGGCCTTCTTTACCTAGTGCCGGTTCCTTGAGCCTCTCTTACGCAGTGTCGGTCTCGTGGGCCTTTTGTGCGTAGTGTCGGTCTCGTGAGTCTTTTTTTTTTTTTTGGCTTGGTGTCGAACTCATGGGCTTTATTTGCCTAGTGTTGAGCTTAATTGTAATGGACTGTATTACTCGTGGGCTGTATGACTCTTGGACCTAATTTCAATGTAGGTCTCGTGGGCCGTATGACTCATGTGTGTCGGTCTCTTGGGATGACCCCGTTAAGAGGACTTCAGACGTGAATAAGGTGTCATTAATTAGCCTTTTGCTGAGATTATATGTGCTGTTCATCTGTATTCTCAAATTTGGATATCTTGTTCCAGAAGTGACAGAGATAACCTTGTGGAAAATCAGCCAGTGCATCGCTCCTGAACAGTTCACAGACTTTGGCCTGTCTTTTGGACGCTCTAAAATTAGAATTAGTAGTCTAGAGTTTGAGATGGCTAAAGGCATCAGTTTTGCAGAGGCTGCATTCAAGGTTCTACATGAGTGGGACCAGGACCAAAAGGAAGGGCAGGTCCATTCCTTGTTTGACATTCTTGTCCGAGGACATATGATCGACAAGACGGTATTCCTATCCATGTGTAAGTACATCAATTTTGTCTTGGTAAAGCATGTCCAACATAAGCTTTATTCAAAAGGATGCATGGTTAAAAAAACAGCGTTATTTCATTCTTTTTTTCAATTCTTCTGTACTTCCCAAAAATTATAATCGGATTTTTGCATCGATAACACCCAATACGATTATTTATTGCGATCGTATTACTCTACAGTACTGAATTAGCCATTTGACCTTCTTTCTTACGTACTGACCCGCTCACTTTGTCCCCTCTTCGAAGAATTAATGGTATTTTCCTGGATGTTTTGTTGTCATCTAGCCATTTTGCCCAAAGTGTCTAGGAGTTGAATTTCCGTATGTTACTCCTGTTTATACTCCCCTCTATTGAATATCCCTGTCTTTTTTTAGGCGTTAAAATATTACTTTTTCCCCAAAACTATCTTCTGTTTGCTATTGCCGAAGATCGCTGTCTCCGTGGTGCGTTCTTGTCTGCTATTTTGTCTTCTGTTTGTCAGTCTTGTCCATCCTGGTTTGTCCTGTACAGCCTTTTCTTCAGTAGTAGTTTTGTTGTCTAGTCCTGTTACATGTTTGTTCGCGTCTATGAAAGTGTATCTATCTGTTAATCTACTTTTGAGTGGGCTTCCAGACTTCCACCTCTTCTTTAATTTTTGTATTTACGATGCTTCAATTCATCTTTCCATCGATGTTCTTTTCTAGAGGGGCCCACATACTACGAGCTCTGTCTTTTTAGTAGGTCCCTCCATTTTTACACTTTAAGCAACGATATACATGTACTTCACTTCGATCACTTCTGTTTCTTTCAGTTCAGTTCAAGTTCAAATTTGTTTCATATTTCCATTTTCTCAATGATTACAAAAATATTCACAATAAAACAAGAATACAAAATATATACAATCATGTCTTTTGAATGAAGAAGAAGAAAAAATATATATACTTGACACAAATATACATGGTCATATCGTATGAAGATGTCACAAGTAAGTATAAGGAATATGATGGGGCCTACATAAAAGCTTTAAAGCTTGTTAAACTGTAGGTTCCGAGTTCATAGGCATATAATTACACGGAGAACGGATATGTTTGTCTTGACCAACTAAAATTATACCAGTGCAATGATCGATAAGTAATAAACTAATAAACCACATAGATATCGCACAAATCAGACTGTATACGGATCTCGCAGTGTTGGAAAAAATGCTCTATATCAAAAGATGTATCGGTACCATTAAATAACTTAAATAACTTGATGCTGCGGACAAGGACAAAAGACTGGGAGTATAGAAAAAGTTGCTAAAAACTTGGTAGTGTGTATCCACTAAGTACTAACTGTTTTAATTTGCGTTTGAAGGTGAATAAAGATAAGGAAGAAGTGATATCTTGAGGGAGGTCATTCCAGTATCTGGGTCCAGTAAATATAATTGTTTTTCTTTGCAAAAATAGTGCGAGTACGGGGAAGGTGGTAGGTGAAGTGGGATAACAGTGGATAGAGCGATTCCTTTTAAACATGTAGATAAAAACAGATGGTAATTCATTAGTTGTTAGTTAATACATGAAAATTCCGAGATTTAAAAAAAAAATAGGTCTGGAATTTTCAGAATTCTGTTTTGATGAAAAAAAAAAGTTGGTATGAGTAAAATATCCGGCGTAATTTATGATTCTTATTGCACGCTTTTGAATACGGAGAAGGGAATCTAGTAATGAGTGAATTGCATTTCCCCACGCCAAAATCTCATAATTAAAGTGTGGAGATATTAAAGAAAAATATATACTCTGCAAAATATAAACAGGAAAGAAATGTTTGAGCTTATTAAAAATTCCAATATTTTTAGACACAATTTTACTTACAAAATTAATGTGAGTTTTCCAGGATAACTCTCGGTCAATCCAAAGCCCTAAAAACTTTGTGCTATTAACCTGCTTTAAACATAAATCATTTATTTTGATATCATATGGGACAACATTCAAAGAATTACTGAATACCATATAATGAGTTTTTTCTATGTTCAAGGATAATTTGTTCGCATAAATCCAGGATTGCACAGACCTGAGCTCAGTATTCATCATACTAATTGATGCTTTAGGGTCTCGATGTGAAAAAAAAAACAAGCCTGTGTCATCGGCAAAACAAATGAATGATAAAATTTGCGATGATTTGGAAGATTTTTTATGTATAAAATAAATAAAAGTGGGCCCAAGAGGGAGCCCTGTGGGACTCCACATGAAATAGGTTTTGATTGCGAATCATAGCCATTGATATTAACAAATTGCTTTCTTTCTGTTAAATAATTCTTAAACCATTCAAAGGGCATCCCGCGGATTCCATAATGACACAATTTATAAAACAAAATTTCGTGATCTATCGTATCGAAAGCTTTAGAAAAATCAAGAAAAACTCCAATCCATGTTCAAAATTATCTATAGCATGAGCTACCTTGTCTATAAAAGTAAGTAAAGCATGGGTTGCGTTGTAATTTTTTCTAAAACCAAACTGAGAATCCGACAAAATGTTATGATTTATGAGAAATTTTAATAATCTTGTGTAAACCACCCTTTCAAGAATTTTAGAGATTGAAGTCAACAAAGAAATAGGTCGGTAATTATACACCAAATCTTTCTGTCCCTTCTTAAAGATAGGAACAACTTTTGCGACTTTCATCTTATTGGGGACTTTGCCATTAAATAAAGAGTGATTAAGAATGTATGTAAGAGGAGTAATGATTTCGCTTCAAACATTTTTTAAAAGAAAATTTGTAATTTCATCATATCCTGAACTTTTTTTCTCGTTGAAATTCTTAATGATATATATAATTTCTTCTTCAACTTCAACAATAGGTTCAAATATATTGATTGAGAATTCCTATTATCTGACTATCTATAGAATTCAGTTGATGATTTTGAAATTTTACTGGCAAGATGTGGACCAAGACTTGCAAAATAATCATTGAAAGATTCCGCCATAATGACCGGGTCGTTGATCTGAGCAGCCGTCCGCTGAAATGTATTTAGGAGGATCGGTATCATTTTTGTGTTATAGCGCCTCATTAATCACCTTCCACGTACTCTTCACATCAGATTTATATCTAACAAACTGCCGCGAAAAATAATTTCGCTTGGCTATGCGTATTAAGGATATCAATATTTTCCGATAACGAGTATATCTTAAAGGGGACGGATCTTTACGATACTTATGAAAAAGTTTATTCTTGTTTATTTTTGCGGTTAATGGACCTGAGAAGAGATTTTGTAACCCATGGTTGTCGTGGTACTTTTTTTATAATTAGAATGGTGAGGTCGTCGAAGAGGAACACAATAATCATAATTAACAGTTAAAATATTCATAAAATTTTCAAAGACTAAATCAATGTCGCTTTGACTGTATACCGTGGACCAATCCTCTGAACTTAATTTCTCCCTCAGTTTATTGAGGTTGGATTCAGACATTACACGAATACCCGGATTGTGGATGTGAGACACATTAACAGTCATAAAACTGGACACAAGGGCGTACATTGGGAAATGATCAGTGACGTCAGAAACTGTTATGCCAGATGTGATGTCAAAAAATGAGTCATTTACAAAAATGTTGTCAATGAGAGTAGATACATCATCAGTTATTCGAGTCGGTTTAATTCATTGGCCGTTAACGCAATACAATTTGTATTGCGTTAACGGCCAATGCACAGGCACCGCATATTATGTGGTAACTCATTTCTTTTTTTGATTGATAGAAAGCTGAATAAAATGTGTCACGGTGTTACAGTAACTGTAACACCGTGACTTGCATTGCAATAACACAGGACTCATACCGGATTACCAACAACTAACCGTTGAAGTGACTATCTGATTCTCTGTCACATTTATTCAAAAGATATCTGGGTTTTTGAAGGATTGTTCATAACAGATGGGTCAAGCTATATCCACAAAGATTATCAGTTGTACTTGTTGCCTGCATGATTCAATTTTAACCCTTACTGTTCCAAAAATCTAGAACTGTGTCTACAATGTCATGGGGTTTGTTATGTCAATCAACACTCAGAGCACATGGAGGTTTAAAATGGCAAGAGTCCACTCACATTGTGCCACGTACCAGAATTACAACCAGAGCAAACATTTCTGAAGGTTTTGAACTTTTGATTAAGGCAACAGCTTCAGTTGAATTAAAACCTTTGCTTAATATTTCTATCATAATTAACCCTTTTATCACATGGTTTGATTCTTCTTTTTTAGATTCAATTAGCAGAAAAATACATATTATTGTCCACAATGCTTTCTTTACTCTGCAAACTGCAATTATAGCTACACTGTCGACTTTATATTTTCTTAATAGAATTATATCCAAATGCCAAAGGTTCTAACAAAATGGGGGCAGGAGACTTTGTAGTCATTACTATACACAGTGTTGTATGCAATCATCAAAATTTGGTCCATTTATCTTTTTTTTTTTAAATTGTAAGAATTGTTCTGTCTTTCAAGAACAAGTTGATGTTTGATTCTGCCATAGAATCCTTTTTTTAAATCTTGTGAACAGCTTCTGTAGTCTAATGGTGAATGCCATGGACTGACAAATTGCATGCAAACTGATGTTAGTATTGAAAATGTATCATGGGCAGGTCATTTGTCATGCTCAGTGCATAAATCGCGCATTTCAGTGTGTTCCTAACATGATAAAGGGTCTAAAGTTATGTGTATCCTAAAGAATTGTAAACTTAGGGTATACTAAAGCTAAGATCAATGTCACCACCAAAAGTTAATCTCACTGGAATACTACACGTGTACTTTCCTGTACATGGTGCTGTGCGCAATCTCACAAGTGTCACCATAAAAAAGGGACACAATAATAACCGGAGGGCCAAAGCCCAAAAAGTCGCTTACTTAACGAGTGAGTTGCACTCTCTCTACAAACTAAGTAGACCATGCTTAGTTTTTATTGCAACAAACAACATTCCACTGGTCTACCTGAAAAAAATTTGTTGCAAAAGCCTCCAAATCCAAGATGGCGTCCAAGATGGCCGCCATATTTACTGAATTTGTTATTTGCAAGGTAGAATTCGATTGAAAAATCAGATTTCAACAAATTTGATGTCATGTGAAAGAAAATAAAATTTTCTACAAGTTGATACCATTTTTGTGGGTTATTGCGATAATTGGATTGAGATTTTAAGGAAAAAAACACTAATTTTTTGATATTTTTCTGAAAAAAGGAAAATCATGAAAATGCTTGATTCAGCATAAACCAAAGAAAGACTAGAGGATTATCTTGAAACGTTTCAAGAATTTTGTTTGACATATAATTAATATTTGAAGAAAATTAGGGGTCAGTACCGTTTTCGGTTCAGGAGTTATAATGTCTCAAACTTGAACACTCACTATGTAAAAATGGCCACTTTATTTGTGACAAGACCTTGTTGGTCGTAAAAAAAGCCTGCGCACGCCAAGACTACTACACGCACCACTGGCACTGGCGCTTGTAGCAGTGCCAGTGGTGCGTGTAGTAGTCTTGGCAAACGCAGACTTTTTCTTTGACAAACAAGGGTTTGTGCCTGCAAACTAACTTTTCATACCAAGTGGTAGCTCAGGTGACGCTGATTGCTATTATTTCAAAGTAGATTGTTCTGAAGCAGATGAGATGAAGCAAAAAATATCTTTCAAATAGAGGTAGAAGCTTGAAATAACCTTGCTATAGAAAGTTTAAAACAAAATTTGGATCAATCACTCAAAAAATTCAAGATTGCAGGCCATCAAAGCTGACATAGTGTATTGCGCCAAAGTAAATGTATCATTTCGATTTTGGTACAATTTTGTCTGTTTTGCTGTCTACTCATATGGTTTTTATATATTCTGAACATTTTAATGCCATTTCAAACCATCTTAGGTTTTTATGGAGACATTTTTCAGAATGCACCATGAATATTTCTCTAAAAATTAAAAAAAGAATTAAAATTAAAAATGTTTATGAAAACCATGCAGAAATTAACATCTTTCCCATATAATCAATATTTGGAGAAAATTAGAGGTCAGTATTGTATTTGGTTCAGGAGTTATAATAATTGTCTCAAACTTGAAATCCCATTTTACATAATATGTTGTTTACACGCATCTGTTCCCAAAGACGTCACAGAGGGTCAAATCCAAGATCGTGCTTACTTTTCGAGTTCCACTCTCTCTATAAACAAGACCATACATAATATTACGCATACTAAGCAATGTTCCGTAAGTACACCTCAGTAGATTTGTTGCAAAGTACAGATGCGGTCCAACAGGGCCGCCATTTCATTGAAATTAACATTTCAAACATAAAATTTGATAGAGACATTGGATTGCAACAAACTTGATGTCATATGAAGGAGAGTAAAACTTTCTAAAAGTTGATACCACTTTAGCCGTGTATTGTGATAGATTGGGGGGTGGGGGGGGGATTGTTTGCTTCTCTTTTTGGGGGGATCCATATTTCTATATTGTTTTGAAAAAAGGAAGAAATGTAAAAATGCATGATTTAGTATTTATCAAAGAAGAACTGAAGAATTATTTTGAAACCTGCGATTGAGATTGAGATTTACTGAGATTGAGACATAATTCATATTTCTGGAATTACAGGCAATACCATACACTGTTGACAAGTTAACATCTAAAAATTGAAAAAATTATATTTATGCATTACAAATTTTGCTTACAATGTGTTCACATGGTCACATACTGTAATAGTCTAGTGACTTGCAAGTATCTGCAAACTAACTTTTCATGCCAAGTGGTAGGTGACGCTGGTCGCTATTACTGTAGCATTTCATCATAGTAGATTGTTCTGAGGCAGATAAGATTGAACAGAAAGTATTTTCCAAAAAGAGATAGGAGCTTAAAATTTGGCACAAATTTTGCCAATGTGTAATATTTAGCGATAAAAATAGTATCCACACAAAATTCAAGATGGCGGTAATTAATCGAGGTTGTCGTTCAAGGCATTATTTACCATTAGTGCACGTAAAACAAAAACCCAGCTTTACTTAATTCCCCAAACTACATGTAGTTCTAAACTGTGAGTTAGGGATTAATGTACAAACTTAAATCAGTATAATTAATGCTAAATATTGTTAGATATACTGAATAGATCTGATAAGAATGTTTCTTTATGTCAACAGTTATCATGGTTATGGTTTCTTGAAAAGAAATGGTGATATCTCCGTATGTTTTCGGCTTTATTATAATTTTTTTACATGGTAGAATGTTTTGTAATACAACTAACCTGCACATATAAATCAAATGTGATATCTCTCCCAATGGTAAACAATACCTTTAGTGTGTTGCGTGAAAGTTATCTCAACTTATAACTTATAATTTGATGTTTTTTTAATCTTCTTATATTGTTGTCTATTACATGTTTCTATACATCCGAACGATATTGTACTAGTGTAAACCATATTGAGGGTCTTTTTTTTTGGGGGGGGGGGGTGGAGCTCATTCCAGTGTTTGGGTATTAAAGGCCCAATCTTTGATAAAAAGAAATGCTTCTGTATCAAAGATATGCTTTTTTACTTGTATGTTACTCTGCTGTTATAGAAACGTGAATGATGATGGTATATGTGTAATAATGTCTGATCCGTAGATGTCCTTGAAAGCCCTTCTGATCTGAACCCCCCCCCCCAAAAAAAAAAAAATCCCACAATTTCTCAACTTTGCTCTTAAATGTGTTGTGCGAAATTACTTTTCAGTATATTGTTCGAATAAAATTGTCCAAATTGATTATTCGTGCTGTATATTCACATTTACAAATAAGCATTCTGAAACTGTATTTTCCGTTATCAGATTTTTCTTACATTGTTTTTAGGCTGATTTCATGTGGGTTATAGTGTCACAATTGATCTGAACTTATGCCATTGGTAGATGCTTTCCTATATTAGATATCGGGATCACTGGAGAGTGAGAATGTTCATTTTCATTCATTTTAGAGTGACCTCGGGGATCACTCGAAGAGTGACGAGTGATCCCTAAGGCAGGGCTCGATACTAACGGTGGTCCGGTGGCCCGGGGGCACAAAAAACGCACGTCGGGCCACCAAACAAGGTCGGATATTTGCCTTTGACGAGTGATCCCTAAGGCAGGGCTCGATACTAACGGTGGTCCGGTGGCCCGGGGGCACAAAAAACGCACGTCGGGCCACCAAACAAGGTCGGATATTTGCCTTTGGGCCACCAAAAATAAAAGTTAGTGTGGAGTTCTGCCTAAGGTCACTCTAAAATGAGTGAAAATGAACATTTTCACTCAAAAGTCACTCCAATTTCACTCTAAATTCACCGTTTTCTGTTATTCACTCCTCACATCAAAAATAAAAACTTCCACTCGATTTGTTTTTTCTTCTTCGGAGAGTAGAATATCACTGGTTTAAAAAATGTGTCCATAAAAACTTAAGACGGTTTAAGATAGCACAACAGACAAATTTGTATCAAAAACGAAATAATACATTTAATTTGGCGCAATACACTATGTCAACTTTGATGGCTGTCATCTTGATTCCACTTGATTTTTTTTTTGAGCGGTTGATCTAAAATTCTGTCTTAAACTATCTATAACAAGATTGGTGCCAAGTTTGAAGCTACTACCTCTATTTGATTTTTTTTTTTTTTTGGCTTCATCTCATCTGCTTCACAACAATCTACTTTGAAACAATAGCGATCAGTATCACCTGAGCTACCACTTGGTATGAAAAGTTAGTTTGCAGGCACAAACCCTTGTTTGTCAAAGAAAAAGTCTGCATTTACCAAGACTACTACACGCACCACTGGCACTGCTACAAGCGCCAGTGCCAGTGGTGCGTGTAGTAGTCTTGCTGCGCGCAGACTTTTTTACGACCAACAAGATCTTGGTCACAACTAAAGTGGCCATTTTTACGGAGTGAGTTTTCAAGTTTGAGACATTATAACTCCTGAACCGAAAATGGTACTGACCCCTAATTTTACCCAAATATTAATTATATGTCAAACAAAATTTTTGAAACGTTTCAAGATAATCCTCTAGTCTTTCTCTGATTTACGCTGAATCAAGCATTTTCATGATTTTCCTTTTTTCAGAAAAATATCAAAAAATGAGTTTTTTTCCTTAAAATCTCAATCCAATTATCACAATAACCCACAAAAATGGTATCAACTTGTAGAAAATTTTATTCTCTTTCATATAACATCACATTTGTTGAAATCTGATGTTTCTATCGAATTCTATCATTTAAATAACAAATTCAGTATATATGGCGGCCATCTTGGACGCCATCTTGGATTTGGAGGCTTTCGCAACAAATTTTTTGAGGTAGACCAGTGGAATGTTGTTTGATACAATAAAAACTTGAAAATAAGCATGGTCTACTTGGTTTGTAGAGAGAGTGCAACTCAATCTCTGTTTTTAGCTTTTGGCCCCCCGGTTATAACTGTAATTTATGTGTATGAATGGGACTTTGCATTATTTACAATTATTCTTATGTATTCATTATATTCAGAATAAGCGTGGTACAGTTTGTACCACTTAAAATGCTTAAATTGATTTTTTATTGTTACTGAAACTGCTAAGTGGGTTCACCTGGCTTCATGACCAAAGGTATTCAAATCAAAGTTTCAAATTTGTATGTCATCTTTAAATATACAAACTGGACTTTTAAAGAGTAGTTGTTAACCCTCAAAGTTCACTCAGATATTTTAACAAGCTTTCAATTATGATGGAGGGAATCGTGCCTCAAAACATAAAGTAAATTTTACTGAAAGAGCGGTCTTCCTGACTGTAACGTGTACAAACGTATATGACATGTCACGGCGTTACAGTGCAAAGTTTTTCTTTATTTTTCCTGTTTATTTTAATCTATTATGATTTCAATAATGTATTGTTTAATCTGGATGTGTTTCACTGTGATGTCAAATATTCATCATGAATTATCATTTCATTCTACCTAAAGGAGAAACACATTGAGTTGTAAGTAGGACAACAAGATTCTCCGTAGGTTTTCTACACACATTTCAGAGGTCACGGTGTTACAGTCACGGTGTTACGGTGCAGTTATTTATAATCTATGTCATAGTTTTCTTGTCAATTGATTCTTTAATCAAATTTTACTTTATTATTGTCATTGAGTCTCTAGGACATCCAATGAACAGATCAACTTTTCAAAAATGTTCCTTACCTTCACAGAGTTTGGTCAGTAAACAAAGTGCACAAAAACCCATGTCCATTTTGCGTCGCGGTGTTACAGTGGTAATTAATTATGTATAACTCATTTATCAAAGCAGTTTTTCTTTCTTTCTTTTCTTTTCAAAGTCGCTTATGATGATATGCATAGATACATAATAAAATTGTTATCAAGTGTTACATTTTGTTTGTTATTTACATTTGATAAGTGAAATTAAACGCAAAAGTGTCACGGTGTTATCGTGGAATTGCCCGGAATTAAACCACCCGAGTAACAACAAATGAAGGGATTATCAGATTAAACTGAAATTAAGCATGCCTCATTAAAACATTCTGTCCATAATTGATGCCAACTTTCAAAGCAGTAGCTCTATTCTGATAAAACCTATTAGAGTAGAAAGTGAAGAGTGTGTACAAGGTTTTTCAGCATTGAAAAAGGGACTTTAAAGACACACTGCTAAAACTGCTAACTGCTAACTGCTAAAATACACACTTTCCCGCCCGTTTTATGACCCAAAATTTTCGGATAATGTGAAAGAAGACTTGCTCTTTCAGATATTAGCGGTCAATATCGGCTAGGTTCACCCATTTCACCTTTTTTCAGTCCTCACGCAAAGTTAGTGCGTGCGACTTTTTTTTCGCTTTGTGATGCACGGTCACAAATAATGGAAATACATTTTGTACTTTATCTCTTAATAAATGAATGGGCTTGAATTGAATTGAATTGAATTTTTTAAAGACCATCTCAGATAAAATCATTGTAGGCCTCTATTGCTATGTTGATCCTGTGAAGCCATGATTCAGTAAAGGATTTAGGGTCTGTACCATTCAACTGCGATTGATATTTAGATCACTTTGTTTCATAGTACTTGTATTTGTAAAGCAGTCGCACTCTTGACAAGAATGAATGTTAATCATCATTAGGCCTACAGTAAGCCACCTGCAAGAGATTGCAAAGTCGTAGTTAGTTGCTACAAAAATGTAGTAAACAATGAACCTAAAGCAAAAAAGGGAAAGTAAAAGAAAAATTCCAAGAAGAAAATCTGTCTCGTTGCAAGTGTTTGACACAATCACACTCGCACACTCAATATCAGGAGCTTTTTGGTCAGGAAAATTCAGTTGTAGTCATGTTACAAAATTATTCATATAACAATATTGCAGGATACAACTGTATAACAAAATCCGAAGGAGGGAAGAAGCTTGAGTGTGTGTATATGTGAATCATAATTATTTTGGTTTGCATGCAGTTGAAGAAGAGAACCTTCAGCGAGATTCAGATCAGTCTACAGCCATGGAGGAACGCCAGTTGTGGGATGTCGCTGAGAAGGTCTCAATTGACAAGTACATACCGGTTGGGTTAAGGCTTGGTCTGACATACACCAGCCTTCAGTCCGCCAGGGAGGGGACGAAGACAGCTGAAGCCCTTTTTGAAAGCTTGTGGAGATGGCAGAAAGGATTGTCATCAAATGTAGACCAACCCGAGACATTGGCATTAGTCTTGGAAGCTTGCCAACTCAGGAAACTCGCCCACACTATCAGTGAGTTATTTTTGAATGTGTGAAAATTCCCGAACGTCCCATCATTAAATGCCTTTACCTTACAATGCCTTTACAACAATATATATTTCCATTTTTTAAATGAACTTACACCTTTCAATTTGTGGCGGATTGGGCCAGGTCATAAGTGACTTCTAAAATTTATTTTATTTGTTTTTCTTTATGAACACCTACATTATTCTAGGACAGTAATCATGTCTTCCGAGACCCAGACTGCTGAATAATGGCGTCAATGTTCTCTCAGCAGTTGGCTACTAGTGTTGACAATTTCTGTAGTTCGGAGGATTGAGTGTTGGAACGACAGCAAAAGAGTTTCACTGTAAAGGCCCTTTTACACCAGATCGTATCTGGGTGATTTTTCACCGAGTATCTTCGTTTGGATTTCTGGATAGCAAAAAATAACTACTGGATTTTTTATGTGCTCATTCCTTTTTGATACGCACAAACATCTCTACTAATGGGAAAATGGGTTTGGCACGATCTTTACAAGGATCGATGCACTTTCCCGTCCATTGTTCGCTGTGTTGTGTCATATCCATCAGTTTTCAGAAGAATAAGTCAAAACACAAAAATTGAATAATTGATTGAAATTTACATTTTTGGCTTCATTATATCGATCTACAGAAAAAAAGACGTCTTCAAAAAAAAAATACGAATTATTTTGGGGGGCAATCATGAAACAATCTTAATCCATTCTTTAATCCACCGCCGACGGAAATCTCAAATTTTGCCAAAAATCACATTTGCCACATTACTTTTTAGCCTTTTACCTTTGTTACGACCAAAATCACACTGAGAATGATCGCTCAGAAGAAACAATCAACTAATGTTCAGACGGTCTATTAACAGTGATATTATGGGTACAGACTCGTAATAGGTTTTCACATCAGTACAATAATGACCACTGGAAACAATTATAAATCAGTAATGGAATCACTTACATGCATTACAGCCAAATCTTAAATCACAAGGTCCATGTTATCCCTTGGAAATGTCCAAATACGATGTTCGTTGCACAGATAATTGATTCTTAATGCACTGGATGAGTGACTCCTCCGACGTAAATCCAGAGGCGCAGGTTACGATAATCCACGGTTTAGATCAGAATCCGAATCCGAACGTTATGACGACCGCGTCCTGTCGATGCGTTGAATGATGATTCACTCAATTATGTCCAGCTAGGAATCCAGCCCGTCAGGGGTTTGCCGTAGCAATGTCCATTGACATAAGAATGGAGTCTATCACCAATGTAGGCAAATTAATTGAAGGGGTCGGTGCAATATAGTGCTAACCCACACAAAGGTCATTTTGAGATAATCGCTGTTGAATGTTTGGAAAGTCCATACATTATACATTAATAAAACATAATGTATGCATATTTTACCATCTTATATTTTCACGGAGGTTAGAGTGAAGGGTAAGGATCATGAAAATTCATGTAACTCAATTTTGACAAAAGTGTGGGTTAGCACTATATTGCACCGACCCCTTCAATTCTCTGCAGGCAAAATGTCTCCCAGGCCTTATCTCCACAAACATAACAGGTCAGCAGGTAACACAGGACTGACTATTCAAGTCGCTTCAGAGCCAGAAGTGACGTAACTCTCAGAGCAAAGGTCTTTTAAGGCTTAATTTATATCCATTCACCCCTTTCTTGAATATTCTGTAATTTTCTCCAACCCGGGGCTACACACTTGTATATATACTAGCAAGTCCAAGACTGTTCCAGATATCCTAGCTGACTCACTACCTAACTATGTGCATAACAGCCTACCAAAAAATAACCACCAATCACACTGGGCTACAGGGACGGTGCATCACTCAGCCAAACCCTTACAAAAAATAACCATGAAATTTAAGGTATTACCATGGTAAAACCTCAATTACCATAGTAAAACCATGGTATCGATGGTATTACTACGAGTACCACAGAAAAACCATGGTGATGCATGGTGATACCACAGAAAAACCATGGTAAAACCTCAATTGCCATAGTAAAACCATGGTATCGATGGTATTACTATGAGTACCACAGAAAAACCATGGTGATGCATGGTGATACCACAGAAAAACCATGGTAAACTATCATTACCATGACACAACCATGGTACTGATACGTATACCATAGAATAACCGTGAAGTCTATGGTATTTCCATGGTCTTACCATAGGCGCCACAAAATAACCATAGTAATAGTATGTTATAATTTTTATACCATAGCACTACCATGGTATTACTACCAGTACCATGGAAAAACCATGCCATCTACTGTATTTACCTGGTATAACTATACAGGTACAATAAAATAACTATGGTGATGCCGGGTTATGGTCATCATACCATGGCGTCACCACGGTATTACCACTTGTACCATAGAATAACCATGGTATATAGGGCATTTCCTCAGTATCGCTGCACTAATTAACCATGGATATACCATGTAATAACCATCATACCATAGCACGGTTATGGCACTACTAGGCCTACTTGTACCATAGAATAACCATGGAGATACCATATAATAACCATCATACCATGTACTACAACCACAGGGTCTTTAATTGTACCGCAGCATATATAACCATAGTCTTTATGTTATCTTCTGTATTTCTAAAGGTACACAAAAATACCCATGGTGATACCGTGGTTCAACAACAAAATATCAATTATGATATTTTTATAGCTGAAAGGGATTGTACAGTAGGTACTGGTTGAGATGAGGATTCAGATTTATAACTTTTTTTTTTCATTCAGATGATAAACCTCTTATGAAATATGAAAGAGCATGTACAGCTGTAATTTCAAGAAGGATTCAACGTTTTGAAGAAAATTCGTCTTGAAATGACTGAGATTACCAATCCCTTCCCCCCCCCAAAAAAAAAAAATCAAAATGAAATTGACAGGCCCCATCTTTCACTAGGAGCTCTTTGTTTTAATTTGTTTTTAGATATCTCAGTCATTTCTCAGCCTGTTTTCATTAAATAAACGTTTGAGTCCTCTTCTGCTCTTTACCATTTCAAAGAGTGGTTTCTAAATAACTCGCAAAACGTTACAAGCTGAATCCTCATCTCGTCCAGTATTGTATACTCCCTTTAAATGTCAAATAATGACAAAAAAGGTACATTCTCTACTGGTATCACAAGGAAAAAATTGTCCCATTATAGCTATCCGTTTGACCCAACTTGTTCAAATAGTTGCAAACTGGAAGTAGGCCGATACTCGTTCACATTACCATGGTGTGAATTACCATACAGTTAAAGATGAAAATTAATACCAACTCACACCATTCCAGCTGACACTAAATTGAATGAGATGGCACTCTGAAAAACACCAATCAATTCCAGCTGAATATATGGCCTGGCTCTAAATCATTGATTATGAAGTTTTATTTGTACCAACTGGAAAACATGCCGCTCAACTGGCAGATTCACTAGTTGACTACACTTAGACAAGTTGACTCCAAACTAACATTTCATTCCAACTGACAGACTGAAACAAATGAAATAAACTGCGCAATTGTCTACCAATTAGAATTTATTGACATAACCTACAGATTCACCACTGGATTCCAATTGCAAGAAACGGAATAAAGTGTCATACTGAAATATCAACTACCCGATTCCTGTATAGATACAGCTGGACATAAACGGGCCCTTAATAATTGTATTGAAATTGACTATAAGACACAACTGGCAGATTTACCAGTTGATTCCACTTGAAAGCGATGGAATGGACTGGTACACTGAGAAAACATAGCTGACTCCAGTTTGAACAAATGGATCAAACTGTGATGAGTGAGTTAATAATAACACACGTAATAGTAGTAGCATAGTAGTACTGGTGATAATAATAATGATGATAATAATAATAATAATAATAATAATAATAATAATAATAATAATAAGGTCTTATCCAGGAGAGCCTCGCCATCTCCACTGTTGCCACTGCTCTATACCACAGGGCCCTGCCATACCACTAACAGTTGAACTGTTCTAATGAAAATGACAGATTAAAAAAAATTAGATCTATTGTGTGAACTGGAATATTAAAGCCTATTGGTTGATTCCAGTAGGAAGAGATAGACCAAAGTATGCCCTTTGACAAAGTGGGATCAACTGGACACAACAAGCAGATTTTTCAGTAGATGATCCACTTGAAAGAAATTGTGTGAAATGGCATACAACAACCAGTTGATTCCAGTAGAAACAATGAGTGCACATTCGAGTTCAACACCCACAAATTATACAGCCAACAAATCAAACAACCCATAAATTTGACCTCTAGCGAACAAGGCCCATATGACTGCGACACTAGGTAAATAAGGCCCACAACACGTTTACAATAACGTAAGCCCCATGATGCAATGTCGAGCTTGTGGGCCTTATGACTTGTGGGATGACCCCGAAAAATTGGACCAATTTGGTGCAGGTTGAATCGACTGGACACAACTGGCAAATTTACCAGTAAAAACTGGCATACTAAAACATCAACTCCATGATTCCAGCAGATTCAGCTTTTTTGAACCAGGCTCTTGTATACCTGTTGCAAATGACTTGACACAACTGATAGATTTATTCAACTTGAAAGCAATGCAGATTTAACCTACACTTTGATAAAGTTTAGGCCGTAACAGTTAGTAGAACCAAGCCGGGATAAATGGACCAAACTGGCATGACTGGGGAAGTTCATACCAGTTCATCAAATCTGGCAGTTTTACCAGTTGATTCCACTTTTTAAACGATTATAAACGTACCAACACACAAAAAATTACCCGAGTCAGTTGACTCATTTTAGGTCAAATCTATACTGAGTCATTGCTGTTGTGACACACCTTTTAAGTTCTTCTGAGTAAAAAGACTCGTTTTACCGAATCTAACGAGTAAAATGACGCACACCGAATTACAATAATGAGCCACGAAATCGATGACTCATATTGCATCATCTCTATTTGACTCAGTAACTGTTATAAATGAGTCAACCGACTCATTTTATGTGACATGTGAGTCCAGTGAGACGATTATAATCGATCATGTAATAACTTCAAGCAAAAGAATTAACTATTTTTCAGAAAATATTTTCTGAAATTTCTGATTTTGTCGCGGATGGTAAATTGCATAATTTTTAAATATTTATAATTTCATATAATTTATGAAATATTCAGCTCTGTTATCAGAACAGAAGTCTTGAATAAATGGATAGAAAATATATTTCAAAACAGTAACCACATACATAAATACAATTTTACGACATGGGTATATATTAGAAGCATTGTCTCGTGATGTGTAGTTATAGGTGTTAGGAATAAGTTAAGAGTAGGTTAGGAATAGCTAGATACGAGTAGGATTATAGGCTACCACAAGATATAGGATCTGATTCCTATACTCCGTCTACGGTCGTGCTGCATGCGTATACAAGTCAGCGACTGGATCAGCATGCTGAACAAGAGACGTTTCAATCATTTTGCGTTTCGATTCTCGCACAGTGAGTCGCTTGACTCAGCATACTGAGTCACTTGACTCATTTAGTGACTTTACTGAGTAAAAAGACTCAATATTTGGCAAAAGTGTGTCACCACACGGACAAACTGAGACTCACGCAAATGAGTCATTTGACTCAGCTGTTTGACTCAGCTGTTTCACTACTGGGTCAAGTGACTCAGTAAGCGTGAGTAAGAAGACTCAATAAATGGAAAAAGTGTGTCGCCTCACGGACAACCTGAAGACTCACGCAAATGAGTCATTTGACTCAGATTTTTTTGTTTGTGTGTGTGAATACATTACAGTCAAAACTATTGGACCATTATGAGTATACTTGCAACAAATGGGAAAAATCAAAATATATATCAACTGATTCTAAAGGTAAACCCCTTAAACTCTAAGGGACGTGGCAGGAGAGGGAAGGGCGGAATCCACCCTCGACGTTTCGAGTCTGCGATGGAAGAGACCCTGTCATGAGACATTTTGACTTTTTTTCAAGTTCAACTTCAAATTCATTGTTGTTTTTTCAGCAAAATAATATATTTGGTGAACATAAATCTCGCTTTCTTCAATGAAAGTATAATGCATGTAATTTGTACAGAGAAAGCAATAATTGAAAACCTAAAGTAGGGGTACAATGCAATGGTTGCTGAGGTAACAAAAGTGGAATAAATGAAATATGCATTGTATGAAAAAAGGAGGGACCCACTAAAAAGACAAAGCTTGTGAAGTGCGGTTCCTTCTCCGATTGAAAAAAAAAATCGATGCAAAGATTGATTGAAAACAGCAACAAAGAAACTCTTGACAAATCTGACTATTCTTTAGCGGAGCGGATCCAGGAATTCCGTAAATGGGGGGGGGGGAGGGATCTGTCATGGTGCCACTTCCGGAATTAAAGGGGGCACACACACCCATTTTCATTTTGTTTTCTTGTTATTTATTTATTTTTATCTTATCAAAAATTAAAAAAGGGGCCCCCTGGAGCTATCACTGCTGTAACATTAATTACTGCGATTGATTGATCTTATGCTAATTATGGTATAAAAGTGGTCAATGAGAATCTCCAATAAGAAAACAAAGGAAAAAATTAAAAAACAAAGAAATACATTTGAAACTCCAAAAACAATTATATACATTAAAAAATGGCTTTTGGAAGTCCTTTAATGTGTGATGCATACAGTCTTTAAACATGTAAAAACAGACTTACAAATAATTAAGAAATAGACTCTTAATGCTTTTAATTGGGCTAAAATAAGATGTTGGGCCTAATTTGCACAAATAATTAATTGATGAATCAAAATTAGAAATTGACAATCAAAAAAAAATTCTTAAGACATATAAGACATAATTTTGTAGATTACAATGTGGTTGTAACACGTCCCAAATTTCGCTATAACGATCGTAATACTAATGGTCAAGATCTTGGGGGGGGGGGGGGGTGAGGCCAAATTCCCTCCCAAAATGCAAATTTTAGCATTTATAGCCAAATAGGCCCGGCCCGTTAAAAATAAGCAAACTAATTAATTCTTTATATATAACAGTTCATTGGTTTTGGAACTAATTCACATTGTGTGTTATCTCATACAAATTCCAAGTACGACCCAAAATATTATACCGGTACGTTCATGTAATAAATGCACAGCCTGTAGTTAGTATATGTGTGAATGTGTGTATGTGTGTATGTGTGTATGTGTGTGCTTGTGTGTGTGTGGGTGTGGGTGGGTGCAAACACCCGGTTAGTACTAATATATCCACGAACACAACTGATTTTCTTCCCATGCAGTTTAAACCTCATCTACCCAACTGGAAAATGTAACGCAAGTTGATTCAAGTTGCACGATCCTTGTTTTGACTTGGTTTCTGTATCGCTCATGAATATTTATGAGAGAGCATCTAACATGTAAAAGGAGAGAAAATTGATAAAAGACATAAAAACCCAAAGTATATAGTCTGGGTTTAAACTTTGAAGTATGTTGGGAAATTTCTCTTTTGTTACCAACTATTTCAACTTGTGTTATAACAATGCATATTCATATTTTGATAGGACTAATATTATGTATGACATGTAGTTAGTAACCATGCCTTAAACCTTTTCAGATATCAGCCCATATATAAAGAACTGATACACTAGCAATGTATCTAGGAATAGGAAGTATACTCTAGGTATACAGATAGGTAGACCTGTGTAGTGTAGGATGTAGGTCTTGTACAAAAGTGTAGAAACAGGTGTATGCGATTCGAGGACATGTTAAGTAGGTAACATACTAGTACTGCATGTTGGAAATACACAATCATTAATGTTATTTTTCTTTTCAAATTGTAATATCATGGTAATATCATGGTAAAACCATGGTCAAATCACCACAGTACATGGTAAATTCACCTCAGAAATACCATGGTATTGTACCATGGTACCGGTACCATGGTATTTGGTAAGCACAGTAATACCATGGCAATATACCATGGTATTACCATGGTAAAGCTATGGTACTTTTTTGTAAGGGAATATGTAAGCACTTCCTAGAACATTCTGGATTGGCTGAGATATCATTCTAGATTGAGTGAGCTATAATGTATTTCCTGTCACAAGCATGTAGTGTAGCTATACCAAATAGAATGTTCTCCACTAATCTGGTCAACCTTTATGCAAACACATTATGAGGGTCATATATATGAGGGTCTAGTGAGTGGCGCCTAACAGGCTGCCCCCTTGTCTGCTCTCTCCAAGATCATGTATTCTACCTGTTTCTACTAGAGTTGCTGGAGTAGAATTGCTATCAGTCTCTCTGTTGTGGCACATGGAACTTGCTAGACGATTAGTTTCATGTTTCTGTGGACTTATCAGTCAGAACAACTTCTGACCTTCTTGGCTTCAGGCTTGCAGTAGCCATACTAGCTGAGTGTCAGCCTTCACTGTGCATGTATATGGACATTATCCAAGTTCACTCATCCTCGTCATGAATGGGACCTGTTCTTTCACTAGTGCTGCAGTGACTTCAGCAACATGGACTTAATCAGCTTATCCCCCATTCTTCCCATTGTCTGGATCTTGGCTCTGCTTCTCTCTGTCAATCAGCTGTACTGTGTGAACCATGTACTGACTGCATCCGTGAAGCAGCTCTCTGTTATAACTGCAAGTTACCACACATCGATGGGAAGCCATATTGTACTATATGATCGTGACTTTCTTCTTCGTCTCAATCCAGACCCAAGCCAAATATCTTGTTTACTGAATAAGGATAGAGATCATTTCACGTTTGATGTTCAGACACTTCCCTTGTCTTCACTCAAAAAAAGGGGAAGATGGAAGCGGATTAGGAGACATCGAGGCGTAAGGGGTGGGAGACGAAAACAGAGACACGCAGCATCAACAAGCAAAGAAAATATACCTCCTACAGATATAAATCGGGGTAGATCAGTGAATGCTCAGCCTCTTGCCATTGCAAAATGCGCTATTCTAAATGCACGTTCAGTTTGCAACAAAGCTGCTCTCATTCAAACATTTCTCCTCGATCATGACATTGATGTTTTAGTAATTACTGAAAAATGGCTGACAGATGGAGATGAAGTCACCCCTCGACAGTTACTTCCAGACCCTGATGGATACAGCTTCATCTCAGTGCCCAGAAATGGTCGTGGTGGTGGTCTTGGTATTGTAGCTAAAAGTCACATAAGCATCAAGCTGCGACCTCCTCAGAAATGTGAAAGCTTTGAATGTGCCGAGTTCGATCTTAGGGCTGCTACTTTGTCAACGCTTCTGGTCGCAGTCTATAGACCTCCACCCTCTACGCAGAATGGACTCTCCAGGCATCAGTTCTTAACTGATTTCACCCCTTATCTGGAAGATCTGGTCACTAGGCAGGATAATTTCATCATTATGGGGGACTTCAACATTCACATGGATAATCTGGACAATCCGGAAGCTGCCCAGTTCGCCAATCTTTTGAATGACTGCAACTGTATTCAGCTCGTAAATCAGTCAACTCACATGGCAGGTCATATCCTGGATCTCATTATAATCAAGTGTTCTTATAAGTTCCTGGATCCAAAGGACGTTTCGATCGGATCGTTTATCTCTGACCATGCAGCTGTTCATTTCTGCTGTAGACTCGAGGAGTCTTCTCACAAGAAATGTGACAAGAAATTTCGTAAACTGCGCTCAGTTCACATTCCTTCCTTCCTCGACGATATTGAAACAGCTCTGAATCAGAAGGATTTTTGGGACAAAGCTGATGCTAATGATCTTGCCGACTGTTATAATGCCACAATCAAATGTACTTTGGACAAGCATGCCCCAATGAAAACTGTACGTGTACCTGAACGTGAGCCAGTGCCGTGGTACACAGGTGGCTTGCGGCAACAGAAACAGCATGTAAGGAGGGCAGAAAGACGATGGCGTAAATCAGGACTCCCTGTGGATCGCAAAGAGTTTACAAAGCAACGAAATATCTTCACTGATATGGCATCTGTAGCCAAGAAAGATCATATCAAGCAGAAGATAAAGGACTGTGACGGTGATCAAAAGCTTCTATTTCGTCTGGTTAATGAGCTCCTAGGAAGATCAAAATCAAAAAGGTTACCTACCATCTATGATAGTGAAGCAGATCTTGCCAACATGTTTAGTGACTTCTTTCATGAGAAGATATCCAACATTCGCAATGTGCTATCCAACTTCTCTGCCAGTGGAACAGCTCATGAAACTTCCCACCCTCCTTCCTCTACATGGCTCTCCTTCCAACTCGTATCATCAGTCGAGGTTTCCAAAATCATCAAAAGCTCGCCCTGCAAGTCGTGTGCCCTTGATCCTGTTCCAACGTGGATGGTGAAAGCGGCCCCGGAGAGATTTGCAGACATCATCGCCAAGATCATTAACTCTTCCCTTGCAACTTTTATTTATTTTATTTATTTTATTTATTCATTTCCATTCATAGGGTGGATAGCCCTTTCAGCTCGAGACTGATTTCCAAAGGGGTCCACATACATGTAAAAATACAACGTATACAAAACAATGAACAAATACAAACGTATGATAACTCTATACATAACAGCAAAGTGGGAAAAAACAAGATGTATAAGATTTCGTACAGAGATCAAATGAAAACAAAGAAATTAACAAATAGATTAGACAAAATAAATGTAAAAATAAAGTCTGAAACATTAAAATAAAGAAATGAATCATACAATAGTTTACCAATTGTTAATCAAATATGGTTATAACAATCTAACAGATTTAAGAAATACAAAAACGATAAATTAAACAATAACTGAAAAGAAATTTTAAAATCTATACATGTACTGAATCATCTTATTGAATTAAATCATATTTATTAAGGATAAAATCAATTACAAATCAATTTAGAATATATAATTAACAAATTAAATGAAAGATGTGAAATATGAATAATATTCAAAACATATGAAATTAAATATAAAATGTTTTACAAATTAAAGATCAAATATGTCTACAAAATCAAAAAGAAATGGTTTAAACAGTATAAAATATAAAATATAAAATAATGATAAATAAAAAGACTATATGGATCAATATCGAATCATGCAATTGAATTAAATAATACTTTCAGGTTAAAACCAACTTCGTTGTTAGGAATGATAAAAATAAGTTCTTAATTTGATGAGTATTCAAGTAAAAAAACATGAGTCATAAATAAACGGGTACGGTTTTTAAGACAAAATTTAGTTACATAGTATATAAAAGAAGTATAAACAATATAAGGTCAGCATGGTAATACAAATGGTTGGTAAAATTCATTAAAGGCAAGAAAATACATAAAATAAACAATCAAAAGGATTTGCAAAAGCATTACACAATATAATTACAACTAGAACACAAGATAGATCTATTTTTCAATGACAGTATGGTGATTTAACGTAGTTAACCAAAATTTCATAACTTGTGAAACATGCGAAGTACAAACAATAACAAACAAACAAGCAAACAATTTGACTGAAACAAATGTGAAATTGTAAAGTACACAGAGGAAAAAATCATAAGAAGTTAGTAATAGAACAACTTTGAGTTCAGCAACTACAAAGTGAACGCTAGTGGGGTTTCCTTACCTTAACCTGAGAACAAGTAACAAATAACACAATCATCTGTTCAGCTTTCTGAATAAGTTATCTAAAAAGTTAAACTTCTGAGAGAGCGAGTAAAGGAGTTGACATTCTTTATGCTCCGTATTTCTTGAGATAAAGAATTAAATAACTTAATGCTGCTGTAAAAAAAAACTTCGCTTTAAAAACTCTGTTTTAGGTTTAGGTAATTGTAATTTTAAAAAACTATTTCTTATATTATATGAATTACTTCGTAGTTTAATCCTCGTTGACAAATAAAAAGGGGCCATATTATGAAGTACTTTAAATAACATAGTCAGATTTCCTATCTTCCAGCGATTATCAATAAATAATATTTTGGTCTCATCATATAACTCATATGTTCGTTTGTAGGGACACGCTTTGTTTAAAATTCGTACTGCTCTATTTTGTAGGACTCGAAGTTTGTCTAGATTGCACTTGTTTGCATTGTTCCATACGATAGAGCAGTAATCGAAATGCGATTGGATTATAGAGAAATATAACATTTTTGCGACGTGATATTCTATATACGGTCTAGCTCTGGCATTGTCCCAGACATCTTCAAGCGTGCTCATGTCACGCCCCTGCTTAAGAAGACTACTCTTGATCCTGACTCTCTCGACAACTATAGACCAATTTCGCAACTACAGTTTGTCTCCAAAGTTCTTGAGAAAGTTGTTGGAAATATCCTGTGCAAGTACCTCAAGGGAAATGATCTGTTCGAGAACCTGCAGTCCGCATATCAACCAGGGCACAGTGTGGAAACTGCTCTTGTCAAAGTGACAAATGATATCCTCCTAGCCCTCGACAAGAAACAGATGGTACTCCTTGTCCTCTTAGATCTATCCGCAGCGTTCGATACTGTGGACCACGATTTGCTGCTGATGAGAATGTCGCATCGTTTTGGAATCTCTGGAAACGTTCTCAAATGGTTCCACTCTTACCTGACTTTGAGATCCCAAGTAGTTACTTTGTTGGATTCTTCATCAAAGCAGTGCTACATCGAATGTGGTGTCCCGCAGGGCTCCGTGCTGGGACCTATCCTCTTTACCATGTAGGCCTATACTTCTCCTCTTTGTGACATAGCAAGACGTTTTGGCCTGAGCTATCATCTCTATGCTGACGACACGCAGCTCTATGTTGCCTTCAAGCCAGGAATAACCGATCACGTCTGTTGTCGGCAAATTCAGGATTGCTTGGCGGCAATGCAGGACTGGATGAGTGGCAATTTCCTGAAACTTAATAATGACAAAACTGATGTGATCCTGATTGGTTCCCGACACCAACACTCTGTGTTTGAGATGGAGCACATTTCCCTGAATGGCCAGAATCTGTCGCTCTTGGAATCAGTTCGTGACCTTGGAGTGATCCTAGACAACAGATTGAATATGAATGACCACATCACAAGTGCCTGTAAGAGTGCCAACTACCATCTGAGGAACATTGCAAGAATTCGCAGATTCTTGTCTGAATCTGATGCAGTCAAGGTTATTCACGCCCTAGTATCGTCACGCATTGACTATTGTAATGCAGTATTAGCTGGTCTGCCTAACTCTTCTATCTGTCGCCTCCAAAGAGTACAGAACAGTGCCGCCCGTGTTCTAGCTCGTGTGAGGAAGAATGTTCACATCACCCCAATACTAAGACAATACCACTGTCTTCCAGTCAAGAAGAGGATTGAGTACAAGATTCTTACCCTTGTTTTCAAGGCATTACATTGCATGACTCCGAAGTATCTTCAGGACTTGGTCACAGTAAAGCAGTCAGCTTACAGCCTACGTTCTTCGTCTTCGACGGTGCTACATGTTCCCAAAACTCGGACAACCTACGGGGATCGCGCCTTCCTCCATTTGGCTCCTTCACTTTGGAATAAACTTCCAGATAATGTTCGTAACATGCACAGCCTAGCTACTTTTCAACGACATGTCAAGGCATACCTTTTTGCTCAATCATATGATTAGGGTTCTTTTTTGTGTGTGTTTTTTTCTTCTTCTGTTAGGCATTGTCATTGTATTGTATTGTTTTGTATGGTATTACACTGTATTGTAATGTACTATTTATTTGTACCTTTTCTATTTTCTTAAGAGAGAGCAGAAAGCGCTTTGAGTAGTTTGTAACTGGACATAAGAAATTACTTATATACTTATTAAAACAACCATGCATACAGTACACCATACATATATACATAATTACTAGTGTGTACATTTTTGACACCTTAAAGATGTTGAAATTGTATATTTACATGATGGTAAAATGTATTTCATTTGCCATTTTAATTCATGGATTTATGATCATTACTACATAAGTTTACTAATTATGAAGCATCAACTTGCATGTGACGGATATGACAAGCCGTGACGGAGATGACCACTCGTGACGGATATGACAGTAGCATGTCAAAATGAATAGATATACGCACCTATTTTCAAGGTGAAACCTAAAAGCATTTTTATGCAATTAGAATAAAGATCTACATTAGAGATAAACCTATTCAAGATCGATCTACATGAGAGATAAACCTGTTCAAGATCGAATCTGAATAGTAGATTTGAAAAACTAATTACACATCCAAAATTATGACAGAAAGTCAAGTTCGCCATACCTTTTGTGTACAATGGTCATATCCGTCACGTTGGATTTCCACTATTTCGTGACGGAAATGACCGTGACGGTTTTGGAGAGATATTCCACAGCTAAGACATGGTCTTATATATGTAGAGATGATCATCAGTACCTTGGCATATGCAATGGACCGAATACGCGTGTTGCGATAGGCTTGATTAATTAATGAATAGCGCTATAAAAGTGCATGACGGATATGACTCAAATGGTTGGACAGAAAAATCGGTATCGGGAAAAGCTAAAATCTCAATTTATATTGCGGATATTGAAAGTTTTTGAATGCCATATTGATACGTGCTTGAAAACCAAGCATTTAAGAGTTCTTCCATGAAAGAGAAATGTTGTCAAGTGAAAATATGACGATTTTAAATTCCTTGCATACCCATCGGGACATGCAGATTCAAGGGGTTTTGCAAGCGATTATAGGAGCGGAAATAAGAAAGCGGCTTTAATTATGAACCTTTTTTTTTACCGTAGATAATCAGGAAAGCATCCTCTTTAATGGAAAAGATGAAATTTAAAAACGAAACTCGAAAAATTTTCCACTTATAAACCCTGAAAGTAGCGGGACATAAAAGTAGACGCTTAGTGAAGAATCACCCATCTAAAACAATATAGCTAATAAATACAAATGTATCTATGATAAGAATTATTTTCGTATTATCAACGAGTACGAATGTATCTTTAAAAGATAAATTCGTTTGGCATTCGATGGCTCGATACGCTCAAGTGTGACATGGCCATCCTCATCATGAAACTGAAGAGTTTGTACAGCTTTACATCTTACAAGGCACTATTGATCTTCTTCATTGTCCATAGAACGAGTATGCTCATTTCATTACTGAAGTTTTATTTTGAATACCCGTTTACATTCTACATTGTGTACTGACAGTGCCCTGTGTCTTCAGATATGTACAACCTTGTATATCATTGTATGTATTGTATGTCTAGCATAGCTCCATGAGGTGGGTAGACATATATCAGTCTAGGGTTCAAGAGGCTGCCTAGACAAGACACTTCTTCACTCTAGGAATGCTTGATACAGACTGCCCCTGCTAGAGCTTTAACCTGAAACCCATAGGTTTTATTTTTCAAATATAAACATTAACATGGGAAGGGTTCTGGGTCCACAGGACCATCCAGTCACTGTGAACGGTTGCACGTCACGAGACCGACTCCCACAAGTCGTACAGCCCACAAGTCATACAGCTCGCAAGTCATACATCCCATTAGTTACACAGCCCACGAATTCGACGCTGAGTGAATAAAGCCCACGAGTTCGACATCGAGTAAAATGAGCCCACGAGTTATACAACCCATTAATTCGGCAGTACACACAAAAGGCCAACGAGACCAACACTATGCAAACAAAGCCCACGAGACCGACTCTTTAACCAAAATTACGAGCCTTTTTATTTCAACCCAACTAGTCCCAGTGAAATTGTCAAAATCACCAAATCTTTAAATACCTCTAAATCTCGTGGTTTTGATAAGATAAGTATGACTCTTCTCAAATAAATAGTTTATCCACTCTCAGAACCGTTAACCCATATATTTAATCTTTCTTCTTCACAAGGTATTCTTCCAGATTTGCTGAAAATAGCCAAATTTAATCCTATTCATACAAAAGATGATCCTCATGAAATTAGCAATTATCGTCCCATTTCTTTGATGCCTAGTATATTCAAAATTTTTGGAAAAAAAGTTTATAATAGACTTCATAAATGTATTACTAAGTATGATAATCTTATTCCAAATCAATATAGTCACAGAAAGAATTATTCTACTGATTTAGCATTCATAGAAATTTATGACAGAATTACGAGTGCTTTTTGCATATAAAGAACATGTTGCAGTCATATTCTGTGATTTGAGTAAGGCATTCGACAATCATGACCATTCGATTTTACTTTCCAAACTTAGTCATTATGGTATTCGGTGTCAAACACTTTTGTGGTTTAAAAATTATCAAACTATTAAAAGACAATATGTTACCTTTAATGATTTTCAATCTGATCCCTTTTAATCAAACTAGGTGTTCCTCGAGGCTCAATTCTGGGACCACTAATATTCCTTCTTTATGTCAATGATATCATCAATACATCTTCTGCTCTCTCTGTCGTTTTATTTGCTGAAGATACCAACATATTTTATTCTCATAAAGATCTTAAGATTTTAAATGATACTTTAACTACTGAAATTAGTAAAGTATCAAATTGGTGTAAGTCTGATAAACTTTCTTTGAATATTAAAAAAAACTAATTTCATTCATTTTAAACATTTCATTATGCAGATATGCTGATACATATTAACATTGATAATATCCCACTAGAAAAGAAAAAGAATCAAAATTTCTTGAAGTATGAATAGATGAAAGTTTGACTTTGAGTGATTATTTGCATCTTATGATGTTACAAAGTGTATTTCTGAAAATATAGGGATCATTTCCAAACTGGAGTTCTTTCTTCCTCGTTCAACTTGAGTTTAATTATATAATTCCTTAATTCTCCCATATATAAGTTATTGTAATGTTGTATGGCTAACTTGCGGCTCTACCAAAATAGATAATTACTTAAGATATTACAAAAGTAAGTACTGGATCGCAATTCCGGGCTCATACTGATTCTTTATTTCATGAACTTAAAACATTGACGGTTTTTTATTTGAATGTTATTCAAGTAGCAGTAATTATGTTTAAATATATTCATGATCAACTTCCATCATCGTTTAATAACATGTTTAGGTTTAATACTTCTGTCTGTTCGTACCCTATTCGTATACGCAGAAATTTCAATGTTTTGAACCCCCAATTATTAGTGACACATAAATCTATAAGACATTCGGGTCCGGACATTTGAAATAATCTCCCGGACAATATAAAGTCTTGCTTTAGTATTTATTCTTTAGAAGCTTCACTAAAACGATATTTGATACAATCATATTCTCCCCACTCATCAAAATAACAAATATTTATGGTAAATGATTGTTACGTTTTTTCAATCTCTATTTTCTTCCTTCAACTGCATTTTGCATTCACACCTGCAACTGCACTGCAACCTCCTGATCACTTTCCTCCAAGAGAGTTACGTCTTTGGATAGTCCTTTTATGAGGTCCCCATCCATTTTAAGCTTTATCGCTTACGATGGTGGTCTCCTGCATTCAATGATCTCTGTTATTTACTGAAAAATACTGTATATTTCATTTTATGTCATTGTGTACGTACACTGTTCAATGCAATCACCCATGTGTATCTATTTGTGTACAGTTATCGATTAATATCACTGCACTTGCTATTGTTTGTATTTGTACTTTTGAAATTTGTATTTCAATTGTATCTGATTGAATGCAGAAATAAAGCAAATCAAATCAAATATAGACCTCTAGAATACAGTGGCAGCTTGGTATCATAACGAGTCCTTGGGACTACGATATTTTGGTAAGTTTGTCAGTTTCATCATTTAAAAAAGGAGGAATATACATTGAGTGGGACCAAACTAATGTGATGTAAAATCACGCATTTTGCTATGACAAAAATCCCTTAGGCTACGGTCACAACTCAAAGCGGCGACCGCCCGATTTGTAGCCTGTTCGGTCGCCGCTGAAATTTTGGCACCACCCAGCAGTTTTGGGAGATGTCGAGCAGGCTATTAAACCTCAGCGATGCCCGAGCGATGCCCTGTCGATTTCCCATCGGTCACCGGTCGATTTCTCGTGAAAGTTGGGATCTTCTCCGCGCAGAGACTGAGCAGTCACCGAGCGATGCCCCATTGGCAACTGGACGATCTCCCACCGGCCACCGGCCGATTCTTATGAAATCGCTCAGCGACCGACGGGTGATCGATAGGTCATCACCCGGTGTCCCGTAGGCGTACCGGCGCCGCCCGCCGGTCTCTACCGGAAATGTCTCACGAGCTACCTGTGTTTATTTATGTATAGCCATATATGTGATTTGTGATGTGGTAATCATTTAATTGACAGATTAAGGTAAAATTCGAGACTGAAGATTTAAGGTAAAATTCGAGACTGAAGATTTAAGAGTTAAATTATCAACTACCAAACCTCAGTTATGTGAAGCCACAGATAACTAGAAAATTAGGAAATGAAACAAAAGGCAGGAAAGCCCAAGATGGAACAAAAATTAGAATATAGATCAGAATTTTCCAAAATATCTCGGTTTGCTTCTATACCTAACAGTTTTTTCCGTTCTTATTTGATATCATATTTTCATTTCCCCCATCTCTTGTCATTCATGACTTTTTCATTCATTAGGGCTTTACTAGGCGCTAAATGGTAAGAAAACCAGACCATATTACTAATTGTAATAACCTGACTTTTAGCTTTAATGTCTTTTGCCCAAAAGCGGTAATGCCTATCTTCCATGTCTCTCATGTTGGTTGCCGAGATGCTGAGATGTTGGTGAGGTTTCCTTAAGCGGGGTTCCCACTATCGTGCGATCCATTGCGAACGCCACGATACGACATTCGTAACTGATCGTGGAAAATTTTTTGAACTCGTCTGAAATTTCACGTTTGGATACGAGGTTATGCGAATCAATACGTGTTGGTACGCTGGGATGCGATATGGTCACGATTGGTCTATTTCAAGCGATACGATCTGTCACGATCTGGTCTGCCGTTCAAATACGATCCGACAGGATTGTTCTGACTGAGTTCACGATTGGTACCGATCTTACATGACCATAACGATCAGGATCCCCGATCTGATACGTGCAGCAACGTACTGATACGTTCCAATACGAATACCGCGAACCAATACGGGCTGCTGAGATAAGATACGATATCTTTTACGATCGGGATCAGAAGCGACCCCCATTTAAGGCGCGATTGGACCCGAATGGGAATATTATAGTCCGGCTGACGATGGATTTCATTGTTCCCCTTAAATTATGCAGAGTGATTAGGCCTATTAATTTTATCCACAACCATTGATGATGGCAAGGCTTGACAGGTTGACGATGATGACAACGTAACCTTTGCAGTATTGCTAATGACGATTATGTTATCAGAGAGAAAGCAGCACCCAGGCCAGCCATAACCTCAGATATTCCCTCGTCTAACATTAAACGTAAAGAAATTAATAGATTATCAAATCGACATGCTCACCCTCCCCCCTCACAAAAAAGAAATGAAATAACGAACCCAAATACGTAAGATCAGATGATTGCCCCTCTTCCCCAGAAAAAAGAACAGCAAGACAAAGTGACCTTTCTCTCCAATACATGAAGAAAAAAATCATATGATGAAATGGAAGCTAAAAAAGAGGATGGGATCATTTTTAATGTTATGTAACATAGTATTATGCGTTGGCCGAAAGTTGGCCGAATGGATAGTATTGCTTATGTGTTCGATTTCATATTCGCAAAGTGTATGCATCATATGCCTTTTTATTTCAAAATGTCGTTATCTCATGGGTTATTAAAAGTTTGGTTTATTCGGCTTGATTTAGTGTATTACTTAACAATGTTTAACATAACTGATACACACACATAACAGAAAAGTGACTCCCTAATCAATATGATGTCACTTTTTAACAAAAAAGGAGGTTTTACGCAAAATTATTTCGCAGGGATATATTGCTACACTTATTGAATAACTGTGAAAAATAATAAGAGTGATTCATTGTCATAAGCATACGAGTGATCTCACATCAACGACAATGGTCACTTTTACATTTGCAGTAATAATGAGAGTTGAAAATAACCATTTTCCTCTAAAATTATGCTCTACCCAACATACAGAAAAAGACATTGAAAAGTGTCAAAATAGATGTAAAGGGGTCAAGCGATGGCTGATGAAACAACAACTCTTAATTACTATGTACAATACACAAACAGCAGGATACTGCACCCCAAAAAAATACTCTGTAATATACTTTTAAGAATTAACCATTTGCCTTTGATATGTACCCATTCAAGCACGATTCATTAAATTATTCTCATCTTTGTACTGACGTTAGTCAATACGTGCAGACATACAATTGCCATTTTATTTTTGCTCATATTTTGTTTTCCTTACAAAAGTTATCCCATATCCTGTTTTGTGTGTCTGTATAATGGTAATAGCAACTCATTAATGAAAACATCATTAACATAATGTATGAAAACATATAAAAATCTGTAATACAACTTTCATTTTACGAAATCATTAAAAAAAAATGATTTTGATAATGTACCTTAAAAATTATGACAATTAAACCCCACACCGTCATACAATTTACCGTTTGAAAATAATAATCTAAAAATGCAGGATACCACCTATCAGACTACAAAACAAATCAATTTATGAGTAAATGGGCAAATGGGCAAATAATAATAATAATAAGCGGAAGTGAAGTGAAAAAGTCGATCCCGATCAACACGATTAAGAAGCACGATTAGAAGAGATTTGCTGCGTTTGGATACGATCCTAGACGATCTGATGCGATGATCACGATCAAAAACTAATCGTGTTAATCGTAGAAAATTTTTGAACCGTCCAAAATTTTCCTACGATTAACGCGATTGCAACGATTGACCTTAAGATCTGATACAATCTGATAAGACCATCACGCTTGCTGCACGATTAAGACCACGATTTCAATCATGGCGCCAATCGTGATAATAGGAACCCCGCTTTACCTTTATCCCTCCACCTGCTTCTTCCACATTGCCCTGGCTTCTCTTTCCCATCAATTCATTGGTTTCCTTCAGTGCTTCTGTCATTTTTATCTTTATCATTTTAGTCTCTAAATCACTCGTCGGCGACCGCTCGATCTATTCCTTTGGTTTTCTTCTGTGCTTTTGTCATTTTTGTCTCTATTATTTGTGTTCCCATAATCGCTCACCGGCGACCGCTCGATTAGGGGCGGTTGCCGCTCGGACACGGAGGGTATTTTTGGCAGCGAGTGAAAACTGGTCGGTCGCCGCTGAAATATGAACTCCGTGTTAAAACTTCAGCGGCGACCGACGGATGCCCCCAAAATCAGTAGTGCCTGGTCGGTCACTGGTCGATCACCGGTCATTCTCCGACCGAAATTGGCTAAAGACTCGGTGACCGGTCGCCGAGCAGGCTGATTTTGGGGATTGTGACCGTAGCCTTATATTATTAAATGTACCTTGTTTACAATGTACTGCTGATTGCTGGAAAAAAAAGAGGAAGAGATCATCGAGGCAGAAAATATGAATTTTTTGTCATCACTTCATATACAGGACAAAACCACTTGAGTGTCACAAATGCAGGGAAGACCATGGTCATTGCACAGGCACAGCCCACATCCGACAAAGACCCAGCAGAGCAGAGAGGTTTGCATCACAATATATAATGGTTGTATTTTCAACGTTCCTAAATATATTTAAAAGGAATTTGTATGCATTCCCTGGGATGATGAATGCTGAATAGAGTATTTTTTTAACTAATTTGAGAAGCAAGTTGATGTTTATATACAGTGTATCTGTTTTCTCTCTGCTTCTCATCATATTTTCCTCACTGCATTGCTATTAGTAATATATTATAATCTTTTAGTGCACATACCATGGCAACATTTCAGTCGCATTTCACTCGTCCAACTGAATAGTTTGAGATTGGTTTAACATGACATTTTTCACATATTAATTTTCGTTTTATCACTTCATGTGGTAAAGTTTCCTTCACTAAGACCAGGCGCGGCGATACGGTGCAATTAACTCGCCAAAAGCATATGACATCGAAGCCTTATTTACATAAAGTAGACAGCTTGTGTACGCGAAACCGCTGGGGGAGTGTTGCAGGGCAATCTCAATATCTCACCTCAGAAGCCATCAAATGATTACATCGTACAGCAAATTTAATAGGCTAGATCAGAAACTATTCTCTAACTCGCAATGTTAGTTATTTTGGATTTTGATGAGGATAAACCTGTGAATATAACGTCGAAACTTAGCTTCAGTTCCAAAACAGGAAATTTGGTCTCGAAACAAGTGTTATTTTTTTTTCACATTTACCTCCATTGCCCCAAAATGAAACTTCGGTACATGACTTACGGTAGTATATGCATACAGTGTTCCAAATACCTTTTCTGTGTCATTTGGTGCACGGTTATGTCCGAAAAAAAAATGCCATCACTGTCACTTGTGACCCACTTAAAATCCATAGCGTAAGTAGTACGCAGTCCGATGCACCGGTTTTCATGCCGCATGAAACAGTTGAAGCACATAGCAGGGTTCCTCTCTTGCCCACTCACCACCCTGTGGACGGAAAACCGAACCGAACCTGACAACGCTTATTGGCTAAGCGTGCACTGACAAGTAGAGAATGCATGTGCAGGAGAATGATCTAGTTGAGCATGCCCAGTATTTTCTCTTAAATTGGGGGTGTCATTTTGCTCTTATTTTCTGCGCAAACACGAAACTTTGCAGGTAGTGAGTCTGGTGTGTACAGACAATCAATATGTTAATCAAATGCATATTCATGCAGGTGCAGACTATTGTCCAGAAAAAAAATCGTAACCCTATCCCACGGTCGACTCAAACAGAAAAACACACAAATCTCGAAAGATACATCAGCACTTTCGCCCAAAAAAACATATGGCGGAGGATGATATATCCACATTAGATATATGTGTGAAGTTTCAAGGGAATTGGTGGTAAAATAAGGGAGATACGAGGTGAACTTTCGATTTTTTTTTTTTGTTGTCCTTCCCTCCGCACAGTGCTTCGATGACCGTTACGAATTCAAAAGCTTCGGCCTCTTATCATGCTTATCAGTGTATTAAGTGCACCGTATCGCCGGGATGGAGACTACTCATGCCACAAGATATAATACTACCACCACTACTCCAATTCGCTGCAAATTTAGATGACATCTTTGAAAAGGAAACACGATATTTTCTTCTTGTCTTTCTTCTTTGCAGATGTACAACTGTTGGTTTGCCACACAAATCCTAAGGTTCAGAAGAATGCTGAAGATAGGCTGAAAAACCTCCTACTTCCCATTCCAGACGATCTCCAGCCTCAGGATGGTGAGGCTAGGGAGTCTCTAAGGAAGAAAATCCATGACATGTGTAATTTGCTCAAAGAAAATGCAGACTGTATGAGATCCATTCAGAAAGCAGTGAGAAAGCTAGCAGTGTATGAGCTGAGTGGATTCACACTAGACTCTATCCACCTGTCTGTGAGGATGTATAATAATGACAGCTACACCTACCTGATGAATGACATCGGTCTGATTGGTCGACAGCTTGGTAATGCACTCATCCCACCAGATACCCGCCAAGGGTTGCCAGATAGCATCTCATTTGATGTTACCCTGGAAGAGAAGGGTTTGGAAGGTGCTACCCTATTCACCAATCAATCATCCCAACGGAAGAGATTCAAAGTGGATGCAGGAAGGTTGCCATCACCCATCATTGATGATGATAGTCCGTCCCATGGACAAAGGAAAGATAAGTCCCAAGTTCAGAGTCTGATGTCATCAGATGTCCATAGAACCAACGCATCCAGTCCTGGGGTCCAGTCATTGCAACATGGCGTATTATCCCTTGAGCCAAAGACAAAGGAAACACAAGAGGTGCATGGTGTAGTAGAAAGGATGCCGATTGCTGAGTTTGCAACCATTGAAGAGAAGGAAGGGACCAGACATGCTGCCGCTGAGAGAGGTAAGTTCGATGTGACACTGGTCCTTGCGCAGCTCTGTTGCAGGCTTATGACTGAGAGTGAAAGTGGACTGATTTTTGTGTCTTGACTGTCCGTTGCTGTCTGTTGTTGAGCAAAATTTCATTTCTGTTTTTGTTTTTAGAACCTATTGACAGATTCTTACAAAGTTTGGCGAGATTTGTTGTCAGAGGAAAGGATGCACAATTTCTAAATGAGCTACAATTAGTTCTTGGCCCTTGTGGAGCCAAGGGGCAGGGACTTGAATAGTAAAAACTTAAAAAAAAAATCAATAGAACATATTCCTTCCCGAAGCAGAAGTAGACTGTGGCTAAGTCTAATTCTGGAGGTAAAAAAGATCAATTTTTTCATGACAGTTGCATTGATTCCCCATTCGTTGGGAGAGGGAATTAAAAGTTTGGAATGGGTTCAGTTGTTAAATTGAATGACTTCATATTTTGATATACACACTTCATCAATACTCTTCAGGATACATCACTAGGAGGTAAGGATGAAACTTATTCAAATTTTACATGTTCTCACATTGCATCAAGACATACGGCCCAAAAGTAGGCCTCTGAGGGCCAGGGCACTGATAATTCATGCAGACTATTCGTCACATCAAAAAGGAGCTATGCTTTCAAGGAGGAGGTCTGTAAATCCCCCCCCCCCCCAACCGTGAGAACCCTTAATATATTGAAATCTTTGAAGGCTTCCGTGGTGGTAGAATGTTGGGTGGTACATAGAAGGCTTCACGGTGCACCACGTATTCTTTCTGGAGTATGTGAGTGGCCCTGAAAAGGTCCTACCCAATCCCGACATTTCGGCAGGCATGTTCTCGCCGTTCCCAAGGGAATGAGCAAGTTAGAGGAAAATCCGGCTTAAATACCCTCAGGAAGGATCAAAGGGAGTTTGGCTTCCTGGCGGGAAAGTCTTTGATTGGCTGAAAGGGTCACAGTAGGTAGGTCAAGGTTGAGTGCACAGAGTAACTTCCTGTGTATGGGGGGTTTACACGGTTGGCTGCAAACATTGTGGTGGTTGTCTAACTGTAAGTATCAATTAGGGCCGCTATTGTGTGGGGGCTAATGGGTGTTAATTAGCCTGCTTGTCAAGTAGGGTTAGCCAGATATTGCTCAGGTGGAGGCCATTATCCTGTGGGACAGTATTATGCACCTCGATTTCCAGAGCCTCTCTGACTCGCCGTTGATACTAGTTGGGGACTTGCGTGATGAGACTGCTTTAATCCCATAAGATCCTGTGTTCACAGGTGTGGGCATGGTGGATTATAGCAGACTCGTCCCGTCCGTCCCGTCGGCCATGGGCCTGATGTTCCTTTAACCGGGTGGCAAAGGATCGGCCTGTCTCTCCGATGTAGACTTTAATATATTCTGGCCTCGATATGGTTAATGATAAGAGTTCTTTAACCCTAAAAAGACTGGGGGGGCTAAAAGCCCCCCCCCCTCGACATTTCGCGCGATTACTCTGCAACACGCAACGCTCTCGCCGCGATGCTCTATGACTTTTTTCTTTCAAGTTTCCCGCACATTTTGACACCAAATTTGTGACGCCCGGGGGTATGGTTCTGAAGTTACATAACTTTTTGTACATGCACGTGACGCCGAAAATGGCTCAAAAATGTGATTTTGTGTACAAAGTCAATGCAAATTGAGTTTTTTCACATGGTTCATATTAATATGCTTATTTTTACTCTCAATGGCTGAAATTAATTTGTTTTAGGAGTATTATGCTTCAAAAAGTGTCTGCCACAAATTTTGTTTAAAAAAACAACAAAAACAAAAGGTCGAAAAAACAAAGAAATACGTAAGAAATTCATGAAACAATAAAATAAATAAGAAATTAATTTCGATACCGAATTTTTTTTCACGTACATTTGCTAAGAATGCCACAAAGAATAATTAGACCAAAAATGAGCACTTCTGGAGCTTTATTTACTGATTTAGATCAAAGAGTCTGATTTCTCGCATATATTAGCATAATTAATCAAAATAAAATAAAAGAAGACTATTTCGGAAAATTTAAATATACGAGCTTGTAGATTACATCGCACACTACCACTGTGCAAATTTCCGCGGCGATCGCGCGATCCACGGCCGAGATCTGAAGGGGGGCCCTTTAGGCCCCCCCCCCCCAGTCTTTCGAGCTACCAAAATAGCCCAGTCTTTTTAGGGTTAAGGGCAGTTCTAGGAGCGGCTCCATTTGAGTACTCAAGGGGCTAAAATTCTTTTCAAAATCACTTGGGCTTGAAAGGTCTTCTTTGTATTAAGTTAATCTAGAGTCCCAGTGTGTTCTTTGGGATAGGACTTCTTTGGATAAGTAGGTGTCGATGCAAGTTGCACTGTGCATAGGTATCCTTTAAAGGTGAAGAGAAGCTATTTTCCCTTGGATTTCTTATGAGCTCATTGTAGGTCAGGCAACACATGCAAGAAGGCTGCATGAAGATTGCGTTGAGTTTAGGTGAAGCTCAGGTGATCGTTACGCTCTCTTAGGCTTTTCTGTGCAACATATCTTATTCTTTTCTCTGTTTCTGGATTAGCATTGGATCTATGTTTTGTTTTGTTTTTGTTTTTTATTGTTCCATATTCCACATTTCAACAAATACATAAAACATAGACATCACGATACAAAAGCCTGGATGAATTGTCACGTACAGCTTATAAGACAATAAAACATGTGAAATATGAGGAATCTGCATAGAAGCATTGCTTGTAGGGTGTAGATTCCCAGATGCGGATGTGAGATTATTTCTTACTTGGGTATGTAATTAAAGGAATGACAATTTCTGAATTGGAGAAATATAAACGCCAAAAAGTAAAAAGAAAAAGAAAAAAGAAAACAGTGAAAACAATGTCCGCGGCACAGACTTCTTGAGTGTTGCGTGATCACCCGAGCGAGTTACAAGTCAGATGCAGTGTACAATAGCAGAGATACCAAATGTGTACAAAGGAAGTTCAGGATATAATACAGAAATCACGAGCGAGGCACATGTTTCATAATCGATAATGTCAGTAATGTGAAGTATGAACAGAGAATATCGAGGAGGATTGAAGAATAGCTATAGATATGAATTCAGAAAAACTAGTTTAAGTTTATGTTTAAATGAATAAAGAGACTGAGATTGGATTATTTCTCTATCCATCTCATTCCAAAATTTAGGTCCTGTAGTGGTTATTGTTTTTAAAGGGGAAGTCCGGACGATTATCAGCCGTTTCGTGTGTAAAGAACAATATTTCATGAACCTATTACCCTTTTCCCGACGAGAAAAGACCATCAGATACATTTACTATGATTTTTTTTTTTTAAATAAGGTAATTCTTCATGTTCGAATCCGTCGCGAGCTGCCCTTCGTACTATCTGTCCCAGGATGCATTGCGCGTGACGTATCGGGCGCAGTTTCCTCAGCTGAGAGCACCGCGAGCGAAGCCCAGCCATAGAGATGTATACTAAGAACACTAGAGGGCGGACTCCGTAAAATCCCTGTGACCGATAAAAGGAGGCGTTCGCCATTTTGGTCCGGGCAAATTTCGACTAGCGACCGTACCGATAACGTGTAGCGCTAGCGGAGCATGCAGGGAGATCGACGACGGGATGCAATGGCAGTAGGCTAGCATCTATGCCAAGGTTTCCATTGGAGTTTGGAAATCGAAAAATGTTCTTAAATTCGCAAATTCTACTTAAAGTAGCATAGATTTATGTTGCAAAATGCCTGGTTCATGTGCTGCTTTTGGATGTAGAAACAGGAGAAAAGAAGGGGAGCGGAGTTTCCTTTCACAAGTAACTAAAATTACATTTATAGTGTGTGTTAAACAGATTGATTCAAGGCAAAAAAAAAAGAAGCAAAAAGAAAGAAAAGGTCTTGCAAAATTCGTCAGGGGCACTCCGCCCTCCCTCAGCTATTCTCGATCTATTGCTACTATAATATAGATAGCTAATACAGCCAGTACATAACTATATGCAGATATGCAAGGTCGGCGGAACGGGGGAGGGGGCACTTGCCCCATTTCAAAACAAAAACAAAAACAAAAACTCCCCTTTTTAAGTTAAAAAGTGCTCATTTCTAAGTGCCCTATTTGGCCCTTGAGCCCCCCCCCCCCCCCCCCCCCCAAAAAAAAAAAAGAAAAATCGTTCCTCCACCCTTTGCTATACCAGCAGTTAATTTCACTAAGACAGTGTGAGAAAAGCTCAGAATACGTAATATATGCCTGGTTACAGGACATATGCTCCGGCATTGATATCTTTCTGAAAATAGAATTACCATCATGGGTCTGATTGGGCTTTTGGTTCTTGTAAGAAAGGCAGGGTGAGGATTAGGATTAGGGTCACCGTGGGTGTTATGATTTGGGTTAGGGTTTATGTAAGCTTCAACATTAGCATTTCGAGCTTGAACATCAATATGTCATGGAACCAATATGCCTACACGTACTTATAAAAAAATGATTTATTTCATTTCCACCACCACCAGAAAATTAAAAAAAAAGAAATACAATGAAACACTCGTATACACAGATAGGACTATAGAATGCAGTCCCCTCATACAGAAAAAAAAATATAACTGCAAAAAACAAAAAACAAAATACAAAAATTGACGCAGTATACTGTATCACAAGGGGCATCCGGCAGTCTAGAGACCAAGAGAACCCTTTGTTTTGCATGGACCATGGTCGTGTTGGTCGGCTTGAAAGTATTACCTCGTTGAGAATAAAGTAATTTTTTTTTTAATTTTCATTTTCTTTACCACTCATAATAAGAGATTGCTAGCAACTTAATTTTTTGAGTTGTTTCCTTCTCTCATCTCCGACCCCCTCATCTTTTTGTGAAAGGCAATACGTGTTTGAGCGCTTGTTGCATACGTGTTCACGTGTCCACCACTACTGCGCTGCCCGGACGCGATGCTTGTTTTTGCCCGGACAAAGATGGCGCGCGGCCTCTTCATCTCGGCACACGAACACTGCGTACGCGCCACACGCAGTCCGCGCTCTAGTATATTATTAGTATACATCTCTATGAGCCCAGCTACGCATCGATCTCCCATTGCACTGCTGACTGCGGGCGGTATTAATATGTGTGCCTTGTCGGCGCTACTGCAGGAGACCGTACACCGATTTAGGAGTGCTGTTGCCAAACGCTGTATTCCTTTATTCAAATAATCTTCGTTATATATCTATATAAAATCTTCAAAGATTAATGTAAAATAGTTGCAATGCTATAACATTTTCATTTAAATTGAAATATGTATGTATTATAATACTGCCGTACTTATTAGTGTCCACCCCACCACTTACAATGCATTAGCTGTTGTCGGGCTGTGCAGGCATACATTTACGTCTTCTGCTGCCAAGTGCTATCACAATCCGCGATCGTTTTTTCGACTTCTGAGTGTGAACAATCTGAAATCAGTCTGTCAATGTCAGAATTATTGCCTCTTTTGTTGTCCGAGACTGTTGAAAAGTGTGTCTGACGGTGATAAAATACGACAGTATACATGTAACTTGAACCGAGGAAGAAACGCCAGCGCCAGCTTGGTACCGCCGCCGCGCCGCGCCGGTAACTACGACCAGCAGCCCAATACACACAACGTAATCGGGCTGCGTGTTGTAGCATTCAGGATCATGTAAAGGTAGTATCGTGGATAGATATCAATTTAAAATCGAAATTTTTCTTCAATTTGAAGACTTACTAGTAAAGTTGAAGTATTGACAACACCCTAACACTTGACACATCGGCATTTTTTTAATGAAGCAATAGATCATGCCGCGTGCATCCGCTGTGTGGTCAGAGACTGTTGAGCGGTACGCTACTACCGCTTGCTTGGCCCGTATCACCGTTGCTCAAGCAGGGCTCCCCCGAGCCAGCTGACGCTCCAAGCAAAAAGCAATGTGAGGAGGAAACGTCACGCTGTCACGTGATCTTTCTCGCCGGCGTACAGAAATCGAACGGTTACGATTCAAAATTAGTGATGCTAAAAAATCGATTGTGGCGAGTTGGGAGGGTCTTTTTCAATGAAACTTAGTCATTATGGTCCTTTATTTATGTAGATTTTGGTTAATTTTTTTCAAAATCGTCCGGACTTCTCCTTTAAAGCAGATACGGTTCGTACAGGAGAAAGATGAAAAGAATCTTTTTGTCTAGTAGGGTAAGAATGAACTTCAGTATTTTTGACAAACATCGAAGAAAACACATCAGGGAGACCACCTGAGTTTAATTGATACATAAATGACCCGATATTAAAATGATATAAATCCTGGATCTTAAGTGTTCTACTGGAAAAGAATAAGACATTAGTGTGTTCGAAAAATGTGGCGAAGTTAATTATCCGTATAGCTCTTTTCTGTATCAATAATAAAGAATTAAGTCTAGTTGTACAGCAGTTTCCCCATGCCAGGATTCCATAACCTATGTGTGCATCACAGTAGATTATTAAAGCAAGGTCACTTTCCTCTCCATTCACGATCACAGGCTGGTAATTTTGAGTGGTATCAAAATAGTCATTGCGACATTAGAGCTTAAGTAATGAATAGACATAAGCACATAACAATGCTTTGCATTATTATAATATCAATGTAATCCATTCCGAATCATTAGAATACAAATGTCTATGGAAGTTTAGAATACACAGTTGTAAGGTTATATTTCGCCATTAGTCAAGACCAGTAAAAGAGTAGAGATTAACCTTTGGGATCAAACAAAAAGTTGTGATTTCACATCATTTTTCTATGAGAAAACTTCCTTACGCCTTGTTTTTGTTGTACTCCTGATTGCTAAAAAAAAAACCAGAAGGGATTATCAAGGCAGAAAACATGAACTTTTTGTCATCACTTTTCATAAAGAACGCAGCCACGGGAGTGTCACAAACGCAGAGAGGTCCATGGTCATTGTACCACCACAATCCCCACTTGACATGAACCAAACAGAACAAAGAGGTTTGCATCACAAGATATTATGGTTGTTGTATTTTCAATGCTCCTGAGTAATTTTTAAGGGACTTTGTAGACATGGGGTGAGGGATGCTGAGTACAGTATCTTTTCAACTAATTTGAGAAACCAGTTTTTGTTTACATTTTTTCTTCTGCTTGAATTGTTCTTCTTCACCATATTTTTCCACAATATTTTTTTTTTTCGTTGAGAGTGTTACATTATAATCATTTAGTGCACACACATACCATGGCAACATTTGCATCGTATTTTACTTTTTGCTACTTAAAGAGTTTGAGACAGTAGTTTAACATGACAATTTTCACATATTAATTCTTGTTTTATCACTTCATATGTTATTTTCTTTACTAAGACATACTACAATATATAATACTACCACCACTACTCCCATTCGCTGAAAAGTCAAATTGCATCTTTGAAAATAAAACACGATATCTTCTTTCTTTTCTTTCTTATTTGCAGATGTACGACTGTTGGATAGTCACAAAAATCCTCAGGTTCAGAAGAATGCTGAAGCTATTACTGAGAGCCTACTACTTTCCACCCCAGACTCTCTCCAGCCTCAAGGTGGTGAGTTTAGGGAGTCTTTCAGGCAGGAAACGCATGACATGTTAGATTTCCCAAAACAAAATGATAACCCTGTCAGGGAAATTCAGAAAGTAGAGGGAAAGGAAATGATGTGTCAGCTGACCGAATTCACACGAGGCTCTATCCACCTGTCTGTGAGGGTGTATAATGAAAAAGGCCATGACACCCTTGTGAAAGACATTCGCAACAATGTGATTGGTCGACAGCTTGGTAATGTACTAATCCCACCAGATACCCGCCAAGGGTTGCCAGACAGCAACTCATTTAAAGTCACCCTGGAAGAGAAGGGTTGGCAAGGTGTCACTCAAGTGGCTCATCAAGTAGTCCAACAGAACAGTTCCTACGCGAATACCGAGAGTGTGTCATCATTCTTAATTGATGATGCTGGTCCATCTCATGGACAAAGAAAGGATGCGACACAAGTTCAAGGTATGGAGTCATCGGATGTTCATCCAACCATCGCATCTGGTCCTGTGGGCCATTCATCACAAAATAGATCTTCATCCTTATGGTCAAAGACAAAGGACGAAGAAGAGGTGCATAGTGTTGGAGAAATAAAGATGGCGACTTCAAAGTTTGCAACCAATGGAGGGAGGGGAATAACTGGGAAGGCTGCCACTGAAAAAAGTAAGTTTTGTGTGACAGCGGTCTTTGCTACTAATATTAAGAGTATTTTCAAATTGTAAGCCGTGCTATGTTACAAGCTTATGAATAAGGGTAACTGTTGACTGTCGTTTGCTGTCCGTTGTTAAGCAAGTTATGTCATTCTTATTTTTGCTTTCTAAGAACTTGTGGTTAGATTTTTTTTAAGCAAATTTGACAAGAATCTTTATCAAAGGCAAAGGACGCAATATCTATAAAAAATCATACAATGACATACGCCGCTTTACTGGACCCAAGAGGTGAAAAACGCGAAATAAAAAGATATATCACACCCTGTGAAGTGACAAAACAAGAACACTGCTACATATTTGATTTGAATTTGAGACTCAGGTGAATGTCAAGCTCCCGTAGGTTCTCAATACATTTAAAAGTGCAAGACATACTCCATGTTTTTTCTCTGTTGCATACATAGAATAGGTTTATTTTGGGTTTTTTTTTTTTTACAACAGCATATGCTTTAACCAAGTTTCTTTTCATGCAGGGTCAAGAGATCTGAAAATAATGGAAGATTGGACTGAAGAAGAAGTCAGGAAATGGCTAAAGACTTCGGTTGGTATTTCAGATGAGAAGGTGCTTGCTGGTGTCGATGGTTACATGCTAATGAGATATGAGAGAGAGGACCTCCTTGAGGATTTCACGTTAAATCCAGTGCAATGCAGAAGAATCATTTACATGCGCGAAGACACACTACAAGGAAAAAAACTATTATAGAACCGGACTGCAAACACCAGCACCTCCTTTATTGTAGGGGAACATTTGATTCATACTATGGTTTATATCGTTAATAGATCCATAAGGCTCTGCTTTGTCAATCTGGTTTCAAGGCGAGTCATTCTACTCTTACAGCATTGATTAAAGTAATAGACGACTGGCTTTTGGCTATGGACGAGGGCAAGTACTCGGGTGCGTTATTTGTTGACCTGCGAAAAGCGTTCGATGTTGTTGATCGCAAAGAGCTTTTGAAAAAGCTGTCAAAATAGTGTAGCCCTCCATTGGTTTAAAAGTTACCTGTCGGATAGAAGGATTGTCACGATGATAAATGGTGTTCAGTCAGACGAAAAGGTAATGATCCATGGCTTGCCACAAGGCTCGTTGTTAGGTCCGTTGTTGTTTGTATAAATATTCACTAACGACTAAGTATTTTTCAATCATGTCAAGTCCATCTCTATGCAGATGACACCGTAATTGATTACTCTGATAAAGATGTTGATAAAATTGGATCAGTTTTGAATACTGAATTGCAACTTGTGGATAAATGGATGTCCCAAAATAAGTTACTGATAAATTATGATAAGGCTGTAAGTATGTTTTTTTGGCACACGATAAATGTTATCAAAATGTGACGCCGTCAACCTTAAAGTGAGGAATATTAGAAATGATAAAGTAAAAAATGTTATTTATCTTGGCATTAATATTGATCACGAATTGAGATGTGATGCTCACATAGAAAATATATGTCAAAAATTGAGCCGAATAATCGGGTTTCTCGGACAGTTACGACATGTTGTAAATGTATCGAATTTGAATACTTAGTATCATTTATGAAACTGTCATCCTCCTTCATTTTGATTATAGAGAAGTTGTATGGCAGTCAGCATCTAAAGTTCTCTTCCTTCTTTGCAAAAACTCCAAAATAGAGCTGGCAGACTTATTTTGAAGATTAATCCATTTTCCCGAGTTTACAATCTACATGTTCGTGAAAAATTGATGTCGAAATCTTGGGAATACCGTTATAGAAAACATTTATGTATCATGTTACATAAGACGCTGAATAATTTTACTGCACATTATTTGACCGAAAACATCACATGCAAAACATCCAATTATGCGCTACGGTCTAATCAAAATTTGAATTTACCCCAAACAAAAGCAAATAGCTGTAAAAGAACATTAATTTTTACAGGACTGTTTCATGTTATTGACATATTACCTATTGGAATACGAAATGCTACAGCTCTGAGATCCTTTAGAGCATGAATTAATGATTATTTTGAACGAATTTACCGATTATCTTATTTTTTTCATTTGTTATGAATATGACTATTTTAAAACCATGAATATATCCCTTGAAATAACGATCAGTGTACTACAGTAATTCTTTTGTTTTTGGTTTTGTTTTTTTAAGTGTGGTTTTTGCTTTTGTATCTTTTTCTGTTTCCTGTTGAGATTGAAGTGTGTAGTTTTTTTTTGTCTTGTTATTGTTAAACTGTACTTTAAGGGCCCCAAGGAAGAACAGTGTTAATCTGAAATTATCACTGAATTTGGGCTCTCCACCGTAATACTTTGATGTACATGAGTGAAGTTATATTTTATATATTTTATATGTGCTTTTTTATGCATTATGCGGAAACAAACAAACAAACTGTAATATAAATTTGCAAGTCAAGACATCGGGACTCAGTGCAGTCCATTTAAGCTCCTAGAGTCTTTGCCCAAAGATAGAACGCATACGTATTTTATTATCTGAGGCTAAGTACGACGTAATGGCCATTTGTGACACATGGTTGCACGATGGCATATTGACAACGAGCTTTGAATAAATGGCTATGATCTCGTGCGATGTGATCTCCCAGTGAAAGACACTCACGGAGGTACAGCTCTCTTCGTATGGAACAAAATGTCATTCACAGTGATCAATATTACATAATATGTTACTGACAATGACTTTGATTCTTCTTGGGTAAAAATACCACAGACATCTAGCGAATCTCTTGTACTTGGTGTAATACATTTTCCAAGACAAGACAATATGTTCTTGGATCAATTGAGAAAAATATTGGACTCGATTAAAATGACATCTTATGATATTTCAGTCGTTGGAGATTTTAATCATAATGTATTGTGTTCGAGTAAAAATACTATAATAGATGATTTATGTTGTGAATACTGATTGATAGGATTTGAATGATATGTCTTTTTATACAAAAGCTTTCAGGATAATGGAGGTTGGCATGAAGAAGTTCCAAGACCCTTTCATTGCTCAGCAGAAGGCTCGCTTGCATAGCAGATATGAAGATGATTCTGAGAAAGCAGAAGAAGCCATCGACAAAGCCCTTGGTCTTTTGGACAATAATTCCTTTATCTGGGACACGAAGGGAATCATCCTTCGCCAGAAAATGATGCAGTATGACAAAAAAGTTGGAAATGAGCATATCACAGATGATGAGATGAAAGACATGTTTCAGCAATTCAATGATGCTTGTGCGGCATTCCAAAGAGCCCAAGTAGTCATGGAAGCTGAAACCTCCCTTGGTAACTATGCAGGCTTTGTTAATGAGAATGACACAATTTTCAATTTTGTGAAAATTGTGCAAAAGAGAGTCGTACCATTCTCTCGAGGGACTGCTGGAATGGAACAACTGAAAGGTATATGACAACAGAATATGTTCCACCTGAACTCAAGCTTCCTTCTCTCCTAGATCACAATGACACCATGAAGGAACTGTCAGACAGAGTCGACAAAGCATTGGATCGCTCAACTGACTATCTTGTTCAGTGTGCTCGGCATCATTTTGAAAGCAATCAATATCGCATTCTTGACAAAAAAAGCTTGAGCAAATCTATGAAAAAAGGATCCACTTCTTTGCACAAAAGCCAAGATCCCTCGAAACGCTACCATGTCCTCATGAAATAGTATTTGCCATGCGACGTGCAGAAATCAACCACATGAAGGCTGATGGCTATAGGCAAATCTTTGAGATGGGATCAAAGAAACAGGTCGATGACTTAAAGAGGGCAAGAAATCTGTTGAAGGAAAATCTCGAAGTGCCACCAATCTTTGATGTAAAAAACTTTGTGCTCGTTTCTTTTGCTTTGTTGGTCTTTGATGATGTGAAATTCGATGAAAATGAAATGCAGCAATATGTGAACGTACTGAAGGAAAAGGAAGAGAGGACTGGAGGATTTTTTGGTCTCTTCTTTGAAATGCTGTTGAACTGGCCTGGCACGACAACAACAGAGGAAACCAAAAATATCCAGAAGATTGTGCGAGAGCTGAATTATAAGTGGAAAGAAAGGTACAGCAGAAAACACAGTGAAGAGTCCTACAGCAGCATCCACAGTAGGCCTCAGCCTATAAAACCAGCGACAGAGTTCTATCTTGGTAAATCCGATTATGGTAAACTGCAATATATTATGTTTGCTGATGACACTAATGTATTCTGTTCTAATTCTGATTTTCATTCGCTCTTAAGAACTCTCAATACTGAATTACCGAAGTTATCTATGTGGTTTCAGGGCAATAGATTATCACTTAATCTGAAAAAGACAAATTTTATGTATTTCTATAACAAGAAGCACAATAATGAAATGCAACATTTAGATATCATGGTGGATGGTGTATCATTGGAACAAAAAGAGAGTATTAAACTCCTCGGAATATATATAAATGAAAATATGAAATGGAACGTTCATGTACAATACATCTCTGATAAAGTATCTCGCAATGTTGGTATGCTTCAGAAGTTAAAGTATTATGTCCCTCAGATTATTTTATTTCTGTTATATAATTCGTTGATATTATCGCACATTTCTTATGGCAACATTGTATGGGCAACTTCAAAAAGCCACATTGATAGTATATTACTTTTGCAAAAGAAAGCTATACGTATATGCACCAACTTAGGTTATCGAGACCATTCAGATCCTTTATTCGCAGAATTAAGAACACTTAAGGTAAATGACATTAATTTTTTGCAAAACTCACTTTTTATGTTTCGCTTACATAATGGTCAGTTGCCATCTTCTTTTTACTCATTATTTCAGTTAAACAAGGAAATCCATTCTTATCCAACAAGACAATCTGATAAGTTTCATTTGTATAATCCCAAAACAGTGATGGCTCTGAAATCTGTCAGACACACTGGACCCGATGTTTGGAATTCTCTTCCTTCTGAAATTCGAAGTTTAAAGTCCATGTGTGCTTTTAGGAAGGCTGTAAAAACAATGTTGTTATCTGAATATCAGTAATTCCATCGTCATTGTTTATGTATTATACACGAAATTTTTTCGTAGAAATATCGACGAAATTATTCTATTATGTAATAATGATCATGTAACCGACCATGATATGTATCAACTGTCCACCTGCATACCTCGGTGAGGAAATATTTTGTCATGTCTTGCTAATCAGTGATACAGGTGACTTTACTTTGTATAAACCTTTAGTGAAAGCAGACAAACCTCTCCTTTCCCTTTCTCCTCTCAACTATCCTATCTCTATGCAAGTCATCCCTCCCTCCTATTCTCCTTCCGATGTATATTATAATATTATGTTACGCTACGGGGGCTGCTCGCAAATCAAGCTACGCTTATGCTGTAGCCCCTCTGTATTATTCATTGTTGTATGTTTTTGTTGTACTTTTGCTGTGCATTGTACACAGGCAATGAACAAGAAAATACTTATATATATATATATATATATATATATATATATATTATCATATTTATGTCTGTACATGAATGTGTGTATGTACAATGATGATACAGAAACCAATAAATCAAATCAAATCAAATCAAATGCCTTTGGGAGAACCAATACTCCATTTGGAAAGAAGAGAGTGTGACACAGAAGCTTGCAAGGCTGGAGGGTCTTCTAGAAAACAAGCTCTCTGTCATCTACAAACACGAGAGTGCTGAGCCAGTCAGAATTAGGCTTTCCCTTCCCATTAAGGGTCTGCCAAGCCAGGAGCCAGTCAAGTTCTACCTAGGCTTCTCATTTGGAGGGCCACTGGCATATGATGTCACATACAAAGATCGGGAAACACGCTTCATTGCTGGAGAATCATCGACAAATTACCCTGCTTATATCAACGACATTGGTGATCCTGATGATAACGTAATGGAAGAGCTCGGATAATGATCGAACCCTCTCGATGTATGTGTTGAAGAATTCATATACTCACGCATGGACGGCATTTTTAAAATCGCCGTTTGTGTCTAGGTGCCGTAGCCCACGTGTGGGAGCCCCACTTAGAGAAGATCTTGCTTCCCCACCCCTCCCAGTATGTGTAATTGTTGTTTTTTGCATTCAGGCTTGTTGACTCGAACACAGCGTGAGCACACAACAAATTTTGACCAAGCCGAACGTGTGTATGTACTCTACGGGTAAATAAACTTGGTAGGCCTACATTGTGATAGGAATCTGCAGTTGATACATGAAAGTGAACTTAAATTTCTAAATTACCTTGGTATTATGCACATCAATAACTCTACATGGTAATCGAATACCTTGCTATGTTGAAGCCTTGTGTCTTCGAATACTTTAATTTGCAGCGATCTGAAGACATTTGTTACATTCACCAATGACTTTAAGTATTATGGTAAAAAGTGAGCATGAATCTTAACTTGAATCCAAAGTAAAGGTGAAGGTGAACCCTGTAATAACAAAACGCTGATACAATGAGATTTCCCTTGGACAAGAAGATTTTTGTGGAACGGTTTTCTTTACATGCACGTGTAAGGCACTACTCACTGAACTGATACAGAAAGGCAATTTTAGAAAAAAAAAATAACATCATTTCTTAGTACGAGTAGATGTGACTGGTTTAACAGTAATTTTCCTTACTTGGTTCATTATCAAGATTCAAAGAGTGGGAGAAAATTATTGACTTGTTATTGTCTATTGGACCATCAGATTCTCCATTACTAATTGCTGTTGGTTCATCAAATCCTACAGAAACCGTTAGAAACCATCAAAAATGTTTAATGGTGTATAATGGAATTTCTTCTTTAAGGTACGTGTACACGTATACGAAAGTCATTAGAGGTACGGTGCGGGCTGGACCATTAAAAACACTATTGATGGAGTACATTGTATTTCTAACTAACAAAGGCCATTAGACATTTTGAAATTATGCTCAAATTCTGCTGAACCATTATGGATTGCTAGAATGTAAGCCTTGCAATAATTTTTTTTCAGGTTTTTATGACTTGAAATTCTAGTAGCCTCAACCCATACACCATTAAGAAATCATTTTGATAGATAAGCACACTGTCCCGAATATTTCGTCGTAAAAAAAAAAATGCTTTTCGTAGGAGAAAGCAATGTAGAGTTCGTTGATTTACCTAGTTTTCATAAGTTGTTGTTCCTTGAAGTTTGATTTGCAGCATATTAAAGCCAAATGAAGCTTCAATATAGCCCAAAAGCCGCCTAATGTAATTCATTTAATTTGCTGTCTCTTTCATTCCATGAGGAATGTGTTGGCTGGAACTGGAGCACATACCTTTTTCACAGAGTTATGGTTTTTCTTACTGATGTCATTGTGGTCACTGATGTAAAATTCAAAACAGCGCTCAACTTACGCTCTGGTATTGTCCAAACAGAATAGCTGTACAGAATAGCTGTACAGTATTAAGTAAAGAAATAAAAATACAACTGGAAGCTTTCTTGTGTTATACGTACAAGCTGGAAAGTACAATGGAACCTTCTTATAAAGAGGTTTGATATGACAAAAGCCTTCCTATATCAAAGTGATTTTAGCTATACTTGTACAGTATTAAAGAAAGAAAGAAAAATACAACTGGAAGCATTCTTGTGTTGTACGTACAAGCTGGAAAGTACAATGGAACCTTCTTATAAAAAGGTTGGATACGACAAAAGCCTTACTCTATCAAAGCGATTTTTAGGTCCAAACTCTTTATACTTATCTTTATGCATACCCTTGTATTATGACAAATCTAATATAACACAGATATTGTCATATATGTTTTATGCCTTTTTAATGGGTTTTTAGGTCCACGTTATGATGAGATTGCTGTGCTGGTGTTTAATTTGTGTTGTTTAAGTACGGCATATCAGATAAGCTGTTGAATATATCGTACAAACCTTTATCAGAGAGAAGCTCTGTCCTCCTCACTTGAATGAAGTCTTGACACATTTGTAAACAGAAGAAAACATATATCTCTTTAGGCATTTTTGCTATACTAGTCAATGTACCCGTGGAGTGCCAGAAATCCTCAGTGGGGATTCCCCCAGAAATGGTCAAGGTCACTGGGTCAACGGACGTCAAATGTCTGTTTTGCGCTACTCCTTGGTCCGATCTTGGCCAAACTTGCTGGAAGCATAAATAGGCGTACACCAAAGAGATTTTGAGGAGAAAAATCTCTTTGGCGTTCACCTGGGAATCCCCATATAAGTAGGCCTACATAGCGCCCTCTATCGGGTGTCTGATTATATTTCTGGGGGAATCCCCATATAGGGCTCACACCCGTAAGTACAATGAAATGTCCCAGACCCCTTCACAAATTCATACCAAAGATACCAAAATAAATGAAGGAAACAATTGATTAAAAATCACTGATGGAGTTTGGCAAAAAAACTGAATAGCTGTAGATATTGAGTATGAATTCCTCTACAAACTGCATTTTGGTTGGAAGATGAAAGCTTTTCTGATGGAATTTGAGGGGACTATATTTCATTGGCTACGTGTACGGAAAATAGGTGATTTTTTGAGTGACAAGAACTCGTAGTCTGGCTTTGCGGACCCCTGGACAGAATCTGGACTGAAGAACCCACCCTGAAAATTTGATGGATGAAAGGGTATATCTCACTTATCCAGGTTAGTGAAGCTGAAACACCTCATGTCTCCAAGCTATTTTACAGAATTTTTTGAAATTTGATTTTTAACACACATCCATATGGGGAAATATCTATGGGTGTGAGCCCTATAGAGGATGCATGCAATGCACACAAGTCTATGGGAAGTATTCATCCCATACAAGCTCTGCTGGTTTATGTTGATCTATTGTGTCAGATCTCTTCCTCCCTCCCCCTTCTCCTTCCTACCCCCCCCCCCCAACTCTGCTTGGCTAGAATTTATTTTCTTATTATGTTGTTGTGGTACTAGATCTTTAGCAGTCATCAGTATCACACAGCTTTGAATGACTGTGTTATTTTAATGTATTTCTTTGTTTTGGCTACCACTGAAACAGGTCAAAATTCATAATGTTAGTCTGTTTGACAAAACAAAGTCTTTTAAAGTACTTTGTAGGCAATAAGGTGACGATCACACCCCCATAATCAAGGATTACTGCCTGCATCTATGTAATCATCTTATGAAGAACTGATCAACACTGCAAGATTTTTTTTTTTTAAAAACCCCAAAGGCCATGATTTTCAAAAGTGTCCCTTTGAGAAGCTTTATAACCCTTGGATGTGTAATTTCTCATATGATGTAGGGGCAAATATCATCAAAAACACATTTATGATGTTAAAAAGTTAAATGAGAAATATGACCTCCACTATAGGGCTCACACCCGTAAATACAATGGAATGTCCCAGACCCCTTCACAAATTCGTACCAAAGATACCAAAATAAATGAAGGAAAAAATGATTAAAAATCAATGATGTAGTTTGGCAAAAAACTGAATAGATGTAGATATTGAGAATGAATTCCTCTACAAACTGCATTTTGGTTGGAAGATGAAAGCTTTTCTGATGGAATTTGAGGGGACTATATTTCATTGGGTACGTGTACGGAAAATAGGTGATTTTTTGAGTGACAAGAACTCGTAGTCTGGCTTTGCGGATTCCTGGACAGAATTTGGACTGAAGAATCCACCCTAAAAAATTTGATGGATGAAAGGGTATATCTCACTTATCCAGGTTAGTGAAGCTGAAACACCTCATTTCTCCAAGCTATTTTACAGATTTTTTTTGAAATTTGATTTTTAACACACATCCCAATGGGGAAATATTTATGGGTGTGAGCCCTATAAGTAGGCCTACATAGCGCCCTCTATCGGGTGTCCGAAGTTATTTGACCTTTGACCCCAGTGACCTTGACCTTGCCAAAAATGAACCCCTTAAGGGCAATTTCGCGGTCAACCTGCATCCACCCACTAAGTTTGGTGGAGATCGGACCAAGGACCTGAGAGGAGTAGAGGAACAAACAGACAGACAAACAGAAAAACGTTGCTCGAATTATAGTATGATTATCTGCAATTGTAAATGTTTGTAGCAGTATCCTGCAAAGCCCAATGATCATGAGTACATTTGTTGACATCAGTAGAATGCCAGGTACTGTAGAAAAGGTGTAGAAAACCAAAGTATCACATTGGTGAAGAAAATATTTTTGTACATTGTATAAAATGTGTGTGCACTTAAAGCACACTTAGTGAAAAGCTATGATTGAAAATGATGGTGTACGTTTTCGTTCTCAAAGAGAGATACTGTCTGGCAGACTTTAATAGTGATGTCACTTTCATGTGGGTACATAAAAACACACAATCATGAATCATGGAGAAAACGGAATGTGTTTTTACTCATGGCACTGAAAAGCAGTAGACAAGAGACCCGCGGGTCTAGCGCTCACCTGAGTATCGCAAGTTCACCTTTCACGCAGTCACTAATCTAAATTATTCACAGCTCTACCAAAATTTGACCAGGCACTCTCAAGTAGAAGATGAAAATGTACAATAAGGTCCCATTTTTCTAAAGATTCCTTAATTTGGGGGGATTGGGGCCCCCTGGGGCCCTCTGGGTGGGGCATGGTGCTCATTTTGATAAATTGTGATCCTGATCCCCTAGGGATGCTACTTGCCAAGTTTGACGAAAATCCATCATGAGGTTTTCAGGAAGAAGATGAAAATGTACAATTTAGGCCCCCATTTGGACCTTCCCAACCACCCCCCCCCCCTCCCCGAGGGGCACCCCTGGATCTCCTATGAACAAACTTGAAACTACAGTCATTAATGTACTCACTCATAGTATTATCTTAGCTCTATAACTTCTGATACTAGAGAAGATTTTAAAAGATTCCTTCATTTTGGGGGTGTGGGCCCCCCGGGGGCCCCCTGGGTGGGGCATGGTGCCCATTTTAACAAACTGAGATCCTAACCCCTTAGGGATGCTACCTGCCAAGTTTGGTGAAAATGGGTCATGGGGTTCTCAAGAAGATAAAAATGTACAATTTAGGCCCCATTAGGATCCCTCCTCACCCCCCTCCCCTGGGTCCCAAGGGGGGCACCCCTGATTCTGCCATGAACAAACTTGAAACTACAGTCATTAATGTACAAACTCATAGTATTAACTTAGCTCTATCACTTATGGTTCTAGAGAAGAAGATTTTTACAGATTCCTTAATTTTGGGGGGTTTGGGGCCCCCTGGGGCCCTCTGGGTGGGGCATGGTGCCCATTTTAACAAATTGGGTTCCTAACCCCCTAGGGATGCTAGCTGCCAAGTTTGGTGAAAATGGGTCATGGGATTCTTAAGAAGAAGATGAAAATGTACAATTTAGGCCCCATTAGAACCCCTCCCCACCCCCCTCCCCTGGGTCCCAAGGGGGGCACCCCTGATTCTGCCATGAACAAACTTGAAACTACAGTCATCAATGTACTAACTCATCGTATTAACTTAGCTCTATCACTTCTGGTTCTAGAGAAGAAGATTTTTACAGATTCCTTAATTTTGGGGGGTTTGGGCCCCCCTGGGGGCCCCCTGGGTGGGGCATGGTGCCCATTTTAACAAATTGAGTTCCTAACCCCCTAGGGATGCTACCTGCCAAGTTTGATGAAAATCGGTCTTGGGGTTTTCAAGAAGAAGATGAAAATGTAAAAAGTTTACGCACGACGCACGACGGACGACGGACGACGGACGACGGACGACGGACGACGGACGACGCACGACGGACGCCGGACGAAGGGCGATCGCAATAGCTCACTTGAGCCTTTGGCTCAGGTGAGCTAAAAACAAACTCAACGGTGAGAATATGTTAACATTGTAGCTATTTATCACGTATTATTGTGTGGACTATTGTATAATACATACATAATGTGTATTTACGCAGTAAATATGATATATTTTAGATACTTATGATTGAGATAGTTCATAGCAGGATATTTTCTATACAGTAATACATATTGATGTACAGATACCAGTAGTGAATAACTGAATAAAGTTTTTCATTAATATTGTAAGAATGGAAGTCTTTTCCTCACAAAAAAAAATGATGTTGTTAAGTTTCTGCACATCTACAAACAGAATTCCATTTGTACACTCATCTGTGCTTTGTCACTGATTATTTATCTTTTGTACAAGAATGACATTGAAAAACTGAGAGCATATTTATTGTAAATGTATTTTCCACAAGTTATGCTGTGAATGCACGGAACCAGTGAAGTGGGAAATGTGGTTTAATTCTGTTGAAATATTTGACACTTTTCATGCAGCCACTGAGTAGAAGAACCGACCTGATCTTGATTTCTATAGCCGAAAGAGTGAAGGAGGTGTATTCAGATTTTGTTTTCCTACAAAGTATAAATTGTTCTTTACACCAGTTAAGAAATGCTGCAGTAGTTCACATTTACATGTGTTTCATTTCATATGACAATTGTCAAAATGACTTACAGCATCAACCATGATTTCCTTGCTTTAATGTAAATTTCCTGTGTAATATACATCAAGGTAAGAGGTCTGCAGCAAATTTCTTTGTTTTCAGAAGAAAGCTGAGAAGATAACAGCTTTCATGCGATGTCGGATGCGTATTTCGCGTGAACTTTGAATTTTATAAACCCTTTGAATAGATACCAGTGTGTTTTGTGAGGTGTTTTTCGATGTATTTGCTTCCACATTACAAGATAATGTTGTATTTCACAATAAGTGTGAATGACCCTGTGGATAATTACATGTAGAGGCCATTTGTAAAGACATTGTGTCATGTAGTATCAATCATGAGTCAATCTTTTTGACAAGACAATATTGTTGTAGGATAATATGCCAGATATGTAAACATGCTGTGGGGACCGGGATGTGTATTAATGGTGTAAGAGCTGGGAAATTGTGTATCGTACAGATGACTGTTAATACAATGTAAGATTGTGTACATGTATAGGTTATGTGGCAGTAGAGGGCGATCTTTGGTGCCGGGCACCTCTGTTCACTGCTGTTCTTTGAGGTGGATTGTTCTTTATATCATATTATCAGATGTAAGATTCACATGGTTTTATTGTATTTCCTTTTGTGCAGATGAAAAATGTATGTGGTTATGCCACATTAATGTTTTCTAAAGTCAGATGTGATGGCTGACAATAATTATTACAATATCAAGTTTAGCATATCCCTATATAGCATTTTATATTGTCGTATGATCGTAGTTTGTTAGCATATCGTCCGTTGAGAATGAGAAGGGCGTTAAGTGGTCTTGAACACTATGGGTTTTGTGGCAATTTAACGCCCTTATCATTCTCAACCGACGATATGTGCATATACTCAATCGCAATTATTGTTTCAGCCGGTTTTGCAACATTTGCTGAACACCACATAATTATGCATTTCGACTTTTGATGTTTACATTTTTTTTACGCATGATTATTTGAACTAAGCAGTCATGCATTTACATGTATTATTTAGTAAAAATCTTAATTCATAATCATAGATGGTAATGCTTGGAACATGTTCATGATGTTGTAGGACCCACATTTGATGTTATAGTATGAGACTTTTACGACTGAATATGAAATAGGAATAGTTTGTGTAGTGTAGCCAGTGTAAGGTAAGCTACATTACGTAAATCGTCTGTTTTTTTTTTACACAGTACATTTATCCAATTGTATTCTTTATGAAGGGAACTTGCATATACGTGTTGTTGATGTGTTGTTGTGATATGAGAAAGGAAATGCCTGCGTTTTGTGAGACTTTTCCGTTCAAAAGGTACGCCTACATATTATATTTACAGGATCCTTTATATATATACATTTTCTTCAATTACCACAGTATGTTATCATAAGTGTTAAAAAGGTTAATTTCGAATCTACACCACGCAGAGTTATAGGTCTTCTTGGTTTTGTTTGTTTATTTACTTGTTTTTTGAACGATAGTGGCACTTTTTGGTTAAAGTTTTAGTGTCATCGTTGATTCTGCATGCAAATGCCTTGGATACTGTGCAAATCAATAAACAATTGATTGTGAAAATTTTGCTCTGGAATAAGCTGCGGAATAGTGAAATATTGAGATCACAAATGACAATCATTCTGCTAAGATATTAGCTTTCTTTTAAAAACTGCCTGCTCCTCCAAAGCGAAATTGTTTTAGGTTTAATTTCCTAACATACACCACAACTGCACATTCACTATACACTATAGTTATTTTTTTCTGTGCATGTAGTTTTAGATATTTCGAATCTCCGTCTTGTTCTTCTCCCGGCTTGCTGGCGATGACGATCATGGGATCAAAGCAGTGAAGCACGCTAAAAATGTCTTTGTGGCACTTTTGAGATAAACAGGTGCATGAATTAATTAAAGATACGATGAATGTCCTTGTGAATTAGGTCCATGGTCCTATAGATAGTGTATAACGCACACAATTCAACTTAACACCTTCCAGTCCGTCATATCTTCTCAGTTATATCAGAGATACAATGTACATTGTTCTTTCACTTGAAAAAAGAAATCAGGACAAATTACTTCTTATCGTTCATTTTGAACCATCGAAAACATTTAGATTTACAAGTATTAAGTTATCCTTCTCTTATAAGCAAGTTTTGATGTATGAACAATTATCTCTATAAGAGTCTATATTTTGGATTGTTATGTAAAACAGAGAATGAAGAACACAATGTCTCTAGATAATGACTCATGACTTTATTTTCCGAATCATATCACACCCTGAAGATATTTACATGAGTATGGTGTCTAAGAGCGTAGAATACTTTAAATGGTCAGTGCAGTTGACGTTCAGTACAATGTTCTTTTCCAGTTGAAAGAGACGATGTGAAAATCAACATCTAATCACAAAAAAAGGAGATTCATATGCTGATGTGGTGTCATCTCAAATTTCTTACGATCTAGGCTGCAGTTGAAAGTCAATAAATGTGACACCTGATTGACCTTAATGTGTTACTCCTTGCTTCAAAATTCATTGAAATATTCTGTCTGTGGTAGTGGTGGCACATCATGCCTGAATATCTACACTTCAATTTATTTGCATCTACAATGTATCGTACTCATGACACAGTCTATTTCACTGTTCATTTCCACCATAGGGGGATCAAGAGTGAGGAGAAGTGGGACTAAATTATTATTTGATGAATTTTGTCGTACGACTTTTCTGATATCTAAAATGGGCACTCATATCTCGGACCCAAAGGCTACTGATGCTAGGCCACATGATGGGTTGTTACTTAATTCACTGTATTCCTATAAGTCTTATATACAGTGTTTATGGTACGTGTATTATTGATTAAAGAGGGGCTTCTGAATGGGAAGAAGTGGGCCAGGCACCTCCGTGGAGAAGTGGGACATTGGTTAGGGAGAAGTGGGACAAACAGTAACTACATGTATAGGCTAGACAATACAAGCATATCATATAATAACGTTAGTGTGTGTGTGTGTGTGTGTGTGTGTGTGTGTGTGTGCTCGCATGCGTAGGCCGGATGTGTGTGTGTGTGTTTGAATATATGTACAGTAGACCTCGCTAAAGTCGACGTCGGATAAGTCGACAACTCGCTTAAGTCGACACGATAAAAAAGTCCCGATTTTTGCCTTTGTTATTCCTTGAAAATTTCTTCGTCTTAGTCGACATTTATAAGTCGACAACTCGCGTAAGTCGACCTGATTTTTGAGTGCCAACTGAGCTAAAATACGTGTTAATTCCCTCGTCTAAGTCGACATATTTTTTCTGCTCAAAATATTATCGCCATTCTCTGAAAAAAGAATTGTTTTCCCGCTCCGATTCGCAGCATTTCTACTCGGTAATTCGCTAGTGTACGGCGCGGTAGCGTTCGCGCAATGCGTCCATTGTCTTGTACGCCAGAATAGAAAGGGCATACACTCATTTTATTTACTAGTACATTGGAGAATAACATGTGGTACGCAATATAGTTCACTCTCCCCCTTTTCTCCTCGTTATTCTCAAAACGCATAAATTTTGTAAACCTATAGGTCCTAGTAGAGAATCATTATCAGAACATAAAATATTATCCGAATATTCTTACGTTGATTATTCCGAAGCGGTATTAGAAACCTGGGCCCATTTTTAGAAAATTAATTAAAATGCAACTACATGTAATTAAATGCAGGTGTATCAAATCACGTGCAACATTGCACACAACTCTAAAAATCAAATGAAGTCCATCAAATCACGGGCAACGCTTTATTAAAACGCAAGAGCGTTGCAGAGAAGACTTGCGATTTTCGTAAGAAACTAGAAACTGCGTTTTAAAGCTTCTCTTAACATCTACGGAGATGCGTTATTGTTTTAAAAGTCTTGCATTATTTTTTATTTCGTAAGCAAAATAAAAAATTAAACGCAACTCTGAAAATCAAATACAATTGAAAGTCCATATCACACGGAACGCTGAAAAGACTTGCGTTAGATAATCATTCGAAACTAGAAAATTTTAGGGAACCTTTTTTTAAAACTCAATTGCGTTTAAACGCGATTCTAAAAATCAAATGAAAGTCCATCAAGTCACACGCAATGCTGTGTTTAAATGCAAGAGCGTTACAGAGAAGACTTGCAGTTTTTGTACGAAACTATAAGAAACTGCGTTTAAACGCATCTCTAAACATCTACGGAAGTGCGTTATTGTTGAAAAGACTTGCATCATTTTTTATTTCTTACGCAAAATTAAAAATTAAACGTAACCCCGGAAATCAAATGCAAGTCCATCAAATCACACGGAACACTGAAAAGACTTGCGTTTGATAATCATCCCAAACTGGAAAATTGTGAGAAACTTAAACTCAATTGCGTTTCAACTCAATTCTAAAAATCAAATACAAGTCCATCAAATCACAAGCAACGCTGTATTTCAAACGCAAGAGCGTTGCAGAAAAGACTTGCGGTGTTTGTACGAAACTAGAAACTGCGTTTAAACGCATAAAAATCTATACGGAAGTGCATTATTGTTGAAAAGACTTGCATTATTTTTTATTTCGTAACGGAACTTTCGCCATGACTGAACTTAGTCTGCACTAGCAGGGGAAAGACATCGCAACATTTACACGTTTCATTCAAACTACCGAAACGCATGCTGCTTCACGAAATGTTAATGAAAATATTGTAGCAAATTATTGTACAGTTCGCATTTGAATTTAAATCGCAAAGTTGCATGCAATTTGGGGAATATGCGTTTGATTTTTCAAATCAAATTTAAAACGTACAGTGTCTAGAAACGGGCATAGGTTCCCGATCCCGCTCTCTCAAAATCTCTCTAGAGATTTGGGAATTGTGCGTTGTCGTTACTAATCCGCGCGAGATTTAAGCATGAACTAAACCATAATTGTTGTTAATGTCAGTAGGTACGTTTTGGCGGCAAAAGGGGTAATATTTGGGTAGCGATCCGCATCGTAATCTCACTCTAGATCTATATAGGGGAAATTAGTTTTCCTTTATAAGTCGACAAAATATCGACTTACGCGTAAGTCGACTTTCGCGTAAGTCGATGTGTTTTTCTCAGTCCCGATTATGTCGACTTACGCGAGGTTGGAAGAGTTTTATCTCGAAACGTGATATGTCCATTATAGTCCATCAGCAAAAAAGTTGCATTAAAAGCATCCAGAACTTGAAGAAGATGATTAGAAAATCTTTGATATTTTTATTATAACTTTGATTACAGGGAGAAGTGGGACAGTAATGCTGTCCCAGTTCATCCCAGCACCCCCCCCCCAAAAAAAAAATCAAAATGGAGGCTAACATTACAATTTAGTTAATTTTTGAAAATCTTTTCATGCGAATTATTGGAACTCATAAGGCCTACATATAGCATGCTAAGTGCCTGCTAAAGCCGTAAGATAAACTCAGAAAGCATTTTCACACTGAATGCAAATAACTGAAAGGAAAAGAATTGTCTAAAAAATAACGCAAATTTAAACTTTTTCGCGGAATAGCTGCGGATCAGTTACCATGTGCTTGTTCTATGATGCCATATGCCTAATGGGCGACAAGACTTGAAATGCGATAAGTTCAAAACTTTTTGAGATATGAGAGAGGTCCAACTTCTCCCGCGTCCCAGTTCATCCCACTCTCCCCTCCTCTGTGCGCAGTATAACATGTATGAGCTCATACTTTTAAGGCGTCATTGACAATGATACAGGCACACAGACATACACAGACACACAAATTAACGGGGGAAAAAAGTCATATAGGATGAGACCAATATAGGTTTTCCCGTTCATTTTAAACTTTTTTCATTCAACTTCATAAATTTGTAGTTCAATTTCGTTCCAAGAAATGTGGAATATGCCAATCCTTGTTTCAAAGTCGCCTTTTGTCGATCAGTTTCAACAAAGTCTATTCAATTTAGTCAATTGTCTCGGGGATTTTATCGCTAATGTGTAACTATTAGGCAATTGATAATAAGAAATTTGAAATATGCCAATCCTAATTTCAGAGTCTTCTTTTGTTGATCAGTTTCAAACAAAGTCTATTCAATTTAGTCATTCGTCACAGGGATTTTATCACTGGTGTGTAACTATTTGATAATTAGTTATTTTATAGGTTTTCCCGGTCATGTTCAAACTCTTTTCATTCACCTTTATAGATTTGTAGTTCAATTTCGTTCCAAGAAATTTGGATTACACTGTATATGCCAATCGTTATTTCCAATTCGTCTTTTGTCGATAAGTTTCGAACAAAGTCTATTCACTTTATTCATATATCACACATTCTCGCCATTTAAAATTCAAATTCGTCAGTCACACTCGCTGTAAACAGCATAGCAAAAGCAATCTGTCTATTAGCAATCATTTTCGCCAACTTTTCCTTCAAATTCATCCCATATCTTTTCTGTTGTGATTTCTTGGTTATTTCATTTTTGCTGCAACCGTTCACTTTTTCTACATTTAGGAATTTCATAAACACACGTGTACCACACAAAAACGCAGACACACACGCACACACATGCATACAAACTTATCCTTTTCAAGAGTACATACAGAGACAAAATGATTACTGTCACAAAAACGAAAACAGTGATCTACGATTTCCAGGCACACGTAATCAAAGACGATTTACATGACATGCATGACGTAGAGTTTGAGTCCGTTTTAATGTTTAAGAAAGACGTGTGTGCGTGCATGTGTGTGTTTGTGTGTTTTGTGCGTGTGGAGGGGTGGTGGAGCACACGTGTGTATGATACTCCTAAATGTGGGAAAAGTGAACAGTTGCAGGGAGAATGAAATAACCAAGAAATCACAACTGTCTATGCAGTAAAGATATGAGATGAAATTGAAAGTAAGATTGACAAAAATGGTCGCTAAAAGATGTAATCGCTTTTGCTATTATGAGTTTGACGAACAAATGCAAGAATATTGACAAATGACAAAACTGAATAGACTTAATTGAAAATGATCAACAAAAGGCGAATTTCAAACAAATATTAGCATATCTTAGATTTCTCAAACAAAATTGAACTACAAATCTATTAAACTGAATGAAAAAAAAGTTTAGAAATGAACGGGAAAACTTGATAAAATTATACTAATCATCAAATAGTTACAAACTAGCAATAAAATCCTTGTGACCCAAAGTATGTTAAATGATGCGACACTGGCATAGCATTTCTTTCAACATCAAAATCAAACATTTCATGAACAGGCGTTACTTGTAATGCAAATGTTTGTCGGTGTCTGTATATATATTTTCTTCATTGAAACGCATGTATACCATAAGAGTGTAAAAAGACTATCTTACACTGCAGGTGCATTTTATATGCGAGCTTTCCACAGAGGACAACTTTATAAAACAAATATAGGTTTTCCCACCCAATTTCATCAGATTTGCATTCAAATCAATGACAAGGCGTTCAAATTCAAGGAATATTTGATACTGCTCTACTCTTACGGTTCCCTTTAATTCTATGAGTATTCGATTTCATTTCATGTCATTCCTTTTAGATTTTATTTCATTCAATTCAGAGAGAAATTCATTCAATTTAACGGCTCAAAATTTATTATTTATCTATTTATTTATTCAAGATTTCATGCGTGTTCACAAAATAGGAGTGCATACAAAATGTATGCAAGTACATCTCATATAGCCAAGACAGAATATATACGATAAGTATACATTGATAAGAAGCAGTTACAGAAATAGTATACAACTCTAAGGGAGCTACATTATACAAGGTAACGAACACGCAAAGGAATTGTAACATAAGCTTAAAGCTTGAAAATCGTTGCAACCCCCGTGCACACAATCTATATGCTTGCAAATAGTTTAAATGATGAGTTGGGGGGGGGGGGTATTTACAAAGAGAGGAACATGAGGGGGGAAAGAAGAAATGCATGTGTGGTGCCTGTTTGTCCTGTCGGACATTGACAAGAGAGAACAAAAAAAAGTTTAAAGTGTCAAATCATTATAAGCAAATTATACTGATTAAATTTCTCATAAATCCCATTCAAATGTCGATTTCAGGGGAAATATATGATCACAGCAAGATTAATAGTTAATAGTACCCAGGAGTTCAGCGTGAAGCTGATAATAGAATATGTTTGATCGACCTTCTGAAAGTAACTATTTTTTTTTGTAAATTACGAACATGCTGAGGTAGCGCATTCCAGACATCAGGACCGCTATGTCTGATTGATTTATAGGCTAGTGCAGTACCAGGGTTCACTAAATGTGTATCTGATGCTTGTCTCGTGGGATACGAGTGAACTGCACTGTTAAGTTGAAACATTGTCGAAAAAGAGACAGGTAATAGGTCTTGCTTAGAACGAAACATGAAGAGGGCAGTCTGCAGGAAATGTATATCATCTACTTTTAAACATTTTAATTTCAAGAACAATGGGTCTGCATGTTCTAGGAAACCAGACCCTGTACATATACGAACAGCTTTCTTTTGCAGCAAAAGGATATTATCTATCAAACTCTTTGACGTTGCCCACAGAATATTACAATACGAAATATAAGGTAAGATAAGAGTGTTATATAACATCAAAAGCACTTTGTCAGAAACAAAACATTTTACTTTATATATAATATACCAATATTGCGGGATATCGGTGTAGCGATATGATTCCCATGGTCACTCCAATTAAGTTTATCATTAATATATACGCCAAGGAACTTTGTACATGTTTTCCTCTCAATGCGGGTAGCATCTAGATTGACATTAATTTCTTGAGCACCTGAGCATTTCCTCCCTTTAAAGTGAATGAAATTAGTTTTCTGCACATTAAGAGAAAGTATGTTACTTCTGAACCATGATGTTAGCTTCGGTAATTCTGAATTCATAGTGAGTTCAAGGGTTCGAACATAACGATGAGATAAGAAAACACTTGTATCATCAGCAAATAAGGTGTACGCCAAGATTGTGGAAACATCACATATGTCATTTATATAGATGAGAAATAAAAGTGGGCCTAGAATGGATCCCTGCACATGCACATCTAACACCGCATTTTAAATACAGAATGTCAGAATTAACAGAGTTGCAGTGAGTAAACTGTCTTCTCATTGACAAGTAGCTAGAAAACCGCTGATAAGCCACACCCCTTACACCATATAGTGACAGAGCTTAGACAGGAGGATCGAATGGTCAAGTTTGTCAAATGCCTTACTAAGATCCATAAACACACCAATAACATGCTCCACCAATAACATGCTCACGAGCAGCTAGAGCACTAGAGACACAATCATAAAATTTCAAAAGGGCATGGTCAGTTGAATGAGACCTCCGAAATCTATACTGTTCAGGATTTAGAGAGTTATGTTTCTCCAAGAAATCATAGAGCCTGTTATATACCATTCTCTCTTAGATTTTGGAAAAGGCAGGTAAAATTGAAATTGGTCTGTAATTCGAGATTAACATTCTGTCATCTTTTTTGTGGATAGGGATTACTTTGGCTAACTTAAATGAGGAAGGAAATACTCCAGTCACCAGAGAGAGATTACAAATATGAACAAGTGGGGTGATGATTGAGCCAATGATCTGTTTCAATAAATAGGTACTTATTTCATCATGTCCACAAGAGTGGCTAGATTTGAATGCAGTAACTAATCAAAGAATTTCAATGCAGTCAGTAGGCTGCAAGAAGACTGAAACTTCTGAAGGGCCTTTCAGATATTCCCTAAAATTCAAGCAATTCCTATCTATCTTTTTAGCCTGGTTAGGTCCAACATTTGCAAAATAGGTATTGAACGAGTTTGCAATGTCATCGGGAGAAGTAATTTCTTGTCCATTTTCTACGATTGGCATTTTCTACGATTGGCATTCAATTTCGCGCCAACTGGATAGACGTTCAAATTCGCACCAAATACCAGTTTCAATTTCATTTATAGGCACACAACTTCGACCTTTGAACGTTCAAATTCATTAGCATCAAGTCCTATAATTCTATGCAATTCTCACGAATATTGTTACGTTGATGAATCGCAAATTCATCAACGTTCAGTGTTGTCATTTCAAGTTCAACATCTCTTTTTTATGTTTTTTTTATTCGGCCAGTTTCACTTTATTTCCCCATTAAAATGGATATCACATTATTCTACAGAATGGTTAAACTCCGACTTTGCTAACATAATGAGAGATCACATGAGAACTTCGATAATGTCAAGTGTGATTAAAGTCGTATTACAGATTTTGTTTTCAATCACGTTTGAGGTTTGAAATGTGTGTGAGATAGATTGCATTGGGATATACGTGTTTACATAATTATTCATAATCTTGATGTTCTGTCTCTCAGTCTCTTCAGCCGTCGATCTGTTGACGCGCCTGGCACCTTGACATGTACGTCTGAAAGCGGCTGTGACATTATTCAAACAGATGCAGAATATACAAAGAACATGAGCAGCAACGAAAAACACTGCCCTGGTGCTGTAAATGTTTTCCTATTTGTTAATTTGAATTCCTTAATGTTAATCGCAGCTGTGCTGGTGCGAATTTGAATGCGTTTTTAATTTGAACACGCTGTTCACACGTGTATGTGACAAAATCAGGAATTCGAATGCTGATGAAAGTAAATTGAATAAACAGCTTAGCTTTTTGAATGTTGATCTCGGTGACCATTCAAATTCGCTCGAAAATGAATGCTCGCATCACTAAATCGAATGCAAATCTGATGAAATTGGGTGGGAAAACCTACATTACTGCACCTTTTGACTCTATCTACACTTTAATCTTCATAAGATGCCAAATTCTGTGTAAGTCGGCTAAAATCTTATTGCCAGCAAAGAAAGGAACACAGACATGGGACTTTCTCTTCATATTTATTCATAATTCAAGTACGTGTATCTAGGCAAAGACCTGTTGAAAATCAAAAAGTACACGCAACAAAAACTTGTAACTAATCTATACTGTAGCTGTCGACCTTGGGCTTTTTGGAAGACAAAAATCACAGACATGAAATCCAATGTGAAGGGGAAAAAAGTCAATCCTCAGTTTAATGATAGATACATATTTTCAATGCCTTGGAAACTAAGACCCAAAATGAAATGTGGATTAAGTGAAAGCAGCAACATTAATAGAACGCATCGATCAGTGAAAGTTTGAGGAAGATTGGACAATCGATACAAAAGTTATGAATTTTAAAGTTTTGGAGTTGGAACCCCTGGATGAAAAGACTGCTAGAGGTAATGACGTATGTGTGGAGAACATTAAGAGAACATAAAAGGAATTCCTCAAAAATTCACTTTCTTAAAACAATAAAAGAGCACTTGACTAACCGCTTTCAGAAAGCAGGGGAATATTGCTACCCTTGATATTTATGTCAGTATTAAGTTAATGGAATGTATAATTTTCACGAAAACATTAATTTTTGTGGAATTCCCTTCATATTTTCTTTATATTGTTGTCCACACATGACGCCATAAGCTCTCCTCATCCAGCCGTTCCAACACCAAAACTTACAAAATTCATAACTTTTGCATCGATTGTCCGAATTTTCCTCAAAATTTCACTGAATGTGTTCTACTAATGTTGCTGCTTTCACTCAATCCACATTTCTCTTTAGGTTTTGGTTTCCTTCAACAAGAGAAAAAGTTGGACTGGTTATACATGGTATCAATAAATTCTGTTCTTTTCATTCTGAATCCACCATATCAACAGATTGACCGTTTTAAAACGCTTGAGAGATGTGCGAGCGATCGAGCGGAGGGTGTTGGAGGAGGTGTCCACTCATTTCATGGCAATTATTTTTATTAGCCGAATTAGTATATTCTGCTAATTATATGTACAATATCTAATGTATTGATAATTTTGGTCCAGGAAGCCTGAAAACACGGAAAGATATATGGAGCATTGCATATATAACAACAGTTGTGTTGAAATGAATAATGTGTCTAAAATATCATGATTAGCATAATTACCTAATTCGATAATTATGTACATTTTCTAGTAGACGGTAGCATAACTACTAATGTATATCATAATATTATGACATGGCAAATTATTAAGTTGAATTTTGTTGTTGATTCTTTTAGTTGTGTTTTGAAGTCAATTATCTTTATTAGCCTAATACGCATAATTACCTAATAAGCATAATGTAAAATGTGGCTGAGCTTTGATGCAGGGAGCCTGAAAACAACCTGAACAAAGCCGTTTCTAATAAAGAGGAGTCAATTTATGACATCAGTTTTAATTTCTTAAGTAATGCAATTGCAAGAGCATGATAAGAATAATGAGCAAATTAGCATATTATAACATCGATGTTACCATGTACCGTGCGCATGAACAGGGAAAAGGTAACCACCATTATTGTTGATTCGTGTTCTAGATGGGCATAGCTGTGTTACCACCTTGTGAAGGTTGTGTATTTCTTCTTCTCACGCTTCCTTCCTTAAACTTAGCAACATCTTATATCAAAATCGTCGATCCATTTTCATGATTTTTTTTTTTTTTTTTTTTTTGGGGGGGGGGGGGGAGGGGGTGAGGCAAAACTTGGACTTGGTAAATATGTGCGAGGGAGCGGAGCGACCGAGCCGTGGGGGGAGGGGGGGGGGGGGAGTCTGGGAGGGGGATATCTCCAACCCCCCCTCCAACGCGGGAGATTTTGCATTTTCAGACATGAAGTACAGCAATCTGGTGCATACTTTTGGTGATTTTTTTTCCTTGCAAAAAAAGTAAGAAAAATGAATATTCACAGATATGTGAATGACTGTCAAATCACGGAAATTGCGGTATCTCGGCTCTTGTTCCGCATGTGCGACATCAGTGTGTACTGAGTGTATGGAAGTTGACGGAGCTTTTGCATTTTAAGAATTGAAATAGAACGATCTGAAGCACACTTTTGTGGAATATTCGGATAATTGTCAATCCCCAATGTTTGCCTAATTTACATCTTTGATTTGGCTTTGGAACCGAGCGGGAAAGGGTAGATTAAAAGAGGATGAGGAAATTTTTGAATTTAATGGAATTGAAGTGACAGATCTGACTTAGACTTTTTTATGAAATGTTATATAGTTTGTGGGCAAGCCCACACATTGCTGTAATATTAGCAAGACCCCTCCAGAGATTGACCTTGACACCCCATCTTCAAATGGAAGAGTCCAGCACTTTCTTTGGGGTTATCTCCTCTGAGGGGTGAAAGCATTCAAGACTTGTTTTTCACCACAAGAAGACTGCAATCTATCTCTCTCCATCTAAGGTAATCTCAAACATTTTGTTGTATATTTACTACAGTTACTTTCCAAAGAATTGGATAGGAAGCAACTAATATAAACCGAAGTAGACATCTTACCCTGAGCAGATGTTATTGAGTGTAAAAAAAAAATGGATTTCAAGAGAGTTCTCTAACCAGGTTACAAGAGATGAGACACAAATGTCAAGTCCGAAAAATTCTACAAATTTGATAAATGGAGCCGAGATTGTCATTACCACCATATATTTTCATTGTAAACAGCCAGCATACTCATTGTTTTGTGGAATTGACACAAATATGGACCACTTGGTCAGTTAAGCTCTACATAATTATCCTGTCACATTGAACGTCCCTTGTTATATTGTAGGCCTACTCTGCAAGTTGACGAGGTAAACGGGATAATTATGTCAGTGAAGCACCAGGTAACATTACAATGAGCATGGTGGAACCGCAAAGATGTTCAATAGAGATAGATTATAGGTAGGAATAATCCCTGTCGTTTACCAAATATGTTTCACATCATACTATAACTCACTAAAACTAGTGTACTGCATAGTATAGTGCTTTTAATATTATTAAATGCGGTATTCCATGAGGCATACATGTAGGTACACATATGTGGGTCTGTTCAATAATTGTCCTAGAGAATGCTGCGAGTTGTTATGTATTTTGGTGTATGCAGTATAGAGTGTTATGCATGTATTTCTAATAATTTGACTAAAATGTGTATTGCAATGTCAGGGCATATAGGACAGTAGAATTATAGGCACCGCAGTGAATCCCCTTCATAAACATAAGGATTGAGAGAAAGCAGCAATATCAGTAGAACACATCAGTGAAAGTTTGAGGGAAATTGGACAATCGATGCAAAAATTATGAATTTTTAAAATTTTGTGTTGAAACTGCTGGACGAGGAGACTACTACAGCTTGTGATGTCATATGAGTACAACAGTGTAAAGAAAATGTAAAGAAAATTCAACATATTTTCATTTCTTTTCGCAAAACAAAAGAGCATTTGACTTGCCTCTTTCTAAAGGCAGGGGAATAATATTACCCATAACATTATGTCGGTAACGAGTCAAGGGAATGTGTACTTTTTTCAAAAGATGAAATTATGTGAAATTCTCTTTATATTTTCCTTATATTGTTGTACGCATGTGACTTCGTACACTGCAGTAGTCTTCTCACCCAGAGGTTACTGCACAAAAATTTTTAAAAAAATCCTAACTTTTGAACGGATTGTCCGATTTTCCTCAAACTTTCAATAATGTGTTCTACTGTTTGACCGATGTGTTGGCTCAGTGAGTAGAGCGGCTGCCCTCACAATCGGGAGGTCGTGGGTTCAAACCCCGGCCGCGTCATACCAAAAGACGTTAAAAGATGGGAGTTGCTGCTATATCCTCTACCTTGTTTGCCGTTCAACAGTTGAAAAGGTTAGAGCAACGTCGATCCGGCGCTGCTCAGTGGCTGCCGGGCCCACGATCAATTGGGCAAAAAGAATTTCCATTCTCGGACAATAAAATTTGGAGTTTATATCCAAAACAATTATTATTATTATTATTACTAATATTGCTACATTTTCTCATTCCTTATGTCTATGAAGGTGAACTTGTCCTTTAAACCCACAGGGATCTCCAAAGAAAGATAAGCAGTAGAAAAGATAACAGTTCGATGGGCTGGGGGTACTTTCACACCAGAAGAAATACACCAAATGAGACAGCGTATACAGAATGTCCCTTGAGGGAATTTTATACTGGTGTTGCATGTTATGGGTAACATTGTAGTGTAGATGTCGTGTTCTATAATTTGACAATCCAAGTTGAAGGATGAGTAATAGATATTTGTCTCATACCACTCTAGCAGGGGAAACAGGCAGAAAGGTATAACGCAAGGAGCATTAAAATCCTTTACAAGCAGTATTAAACTTAAGTGTGAAATGGGCCGTAGTAGCAACCACAAAATGAATGTCTGTTCACTCCATCTGTGGGAGTCAGGGACATGTTTGGGATCTTAGTTGCACCAAAGAGAAAAGAAGACAGCTTCTACAAGTCGTATAGAAATATGAAGCGTGGGATAATTGTTATTTCAGATACTCCTCTTAAAGTTTGAAGTGTTACAGTATGATAATACAGGATTGTAGTCTTTTATGAAATTGATTTGTGTGTTGTAGGTGTTAGTGTGAATAAGTAGGATTAGTAGGTGTACAAGTTTGATGGGGGAGACGAAACTAAAACTAGAGTGTGAACACTCCTACTACTGCCAGAGTGAAAACCAATGGTGTGCACGCCAACAAGCCAGTGGCTTCCCTCCCCCCCCCCCCCCTCTCTCTCTCTCTCCCTCTCTCTCTCTCTCTCTCTCTCTCCCTCTCTCTGGCCCTGTGGTTAGAAGTTTATGTGATGTGGTCACTGCTTTCCTGCCTCCTACAGAGAGCATTGTCGTAGGTGTGAAAAGACGGCACTGAAAATTTCACCGGGAGGTTCATAAGTTGAAGATAAGAAAGTTTGAGATAACTCTGTACCTCGGCGGTGTAGATAGCTTGCTTCTTTCTCTCCCCCCCCCCCCCCTCCTAAACAAAGTCTTTGCATTAATTTTGGGACACCACTTGGGAAAGTGAGAAAATTCTCCTCTTTTTGAGGAGCCATATTTATTTATCTATTTATTCATATATTTCATTGATTTCAACTATTGGCATACAAACATTAATCATTTTTAATTATGGCATACAAATAATTTTATTTTTATTCATTCAAGATTTCATGCGTGTTCACAAAATAGGAATGCATACAAATGTATGCAAGTACATCTCATATATAGCCAAGACAGAATATATACAATAAGTATACATTGATAAGAAGCAGTTACAGGATAGTATACAATTCCACTAAGAGAGCTACATTATTCAAGGTAACGAACACGCAAAAGAATTGCAACATAAGCTTTATCGTTGCAACCCCCGTGCACACAATCTATATGCTTGCAAATAGTTTAAATGATACTTGATAGGAGTTGGGGGGGTATTTACAAAGAGAGCATGTGAACATGAGGGGGAAAGAAGAAATGCATGTGTGGTGCCTATTTGTCCTGTCGGACATTGACAAGAGAGAGCAAGAAAAAGTTTAAAGTGTCAAATCATTGTAAGCAAATTATACTGATTAAATTGATTAAGTTTCTCATAAATCCCATTCAACTGTCGATTTCAGGGGAAATATATGATCACAGCAAGTTTAATAGTTGATAGTATCCAGGAGTTCAGCGTGAAGCTGATAATAGAATATGTTTGATCGACCTTTTGAAAGTAACTATTTTTTTGTAAATTACGAACATGCTGAGGTAGCGCATTCCAGACATCAGGACCGCTATGTCTGACTGATTTATAGGCTAGTGCATTACACAGGGTTCACTAAATGTATATTTGATGCTTGTCTCGTGGGATACGAGTGAACTGCACTGTTAAGTTGAAACATTGTCGAAAAAGAGACAGGTAATAGGTCTTGCTTAGAACGAAACATGAAGAGGGCAGTCTGTATAATAGGAAATGTATATGATCTACTCTTAAACATTTTAATTTCAAGAACAATGGGTCTGCATGTTCTAGGAAACCAGACCCTGTACATATGCGAACAGCTTTGCAACAAAAGGATATTATCTGTCAAACTCTTTGACGTTGCCCACAGAATATTACAATACGAAATATAAGGTAAGATAAGAGTGTTATATAACATCAAAAGCACTTTGTCAGAAACAAAACTTTTTACTTTATATAATATACCAATATTGCGGGATATCGGTGTAGCGATATGATTCACATGGTCACTCCAATTAAGTTTATCATTGATATATACGCCAAGGAACTTTGTACATGTTTTCCTTCCAATGCGGGTACCATCTAGATTGACATTAATTTGTTGAGCACCTGAACATTTCCTCCCTTTAAAGTGAATGAAATTAGTCTTCTGCACATTCAGAGATAGTATGTTACTTCTGAACCATGATGTTAGCTTTGGTAATTCTGAATTAATAGTGAGTTCAAGGCTTCGAACATCACGATGAGATAAGAAAACACAGGTATCATCAGCAAATAAGGTGTAGGTCAAGATTGTTGAAACATCACAAATGTCATTTATGTAGATGAGAAATAAAAGTGGGCCTAGAATGGATCCCTGTGGAACACCACATTTCAGATACAGAATGTCAGAATTAACAGAGTTGCAGTGAGTAAACTGTCTTCTCACTGACAAGTAGCTAGAAAACCACTGATAAGCCACTCCCCTTACACCATAGTGACAGAGCTTAGACAGGAGGATCGAATGGTCAAGTGTGTCAAATGCCTTACGAAGATCCATAAACACACCAATAACATGCTCACGAGCAGCTAGAGCACTAGAGACACAATCATAAAATTTCAAAAGGGCATGGTCAGTTGAATGAGACCTCCGAAATCCATACAGTTCAGGATTTAGAGAGTTATGTTTCTCCAAGAAATCATAGAGCCTGTTATATACAATTCTCTCTAAAATTTTAGAAAAGGCAGGTAAAATTGAAATTGGTCTGTAATTGGAGATTAACATTCTGTCATCTTTTTTGTGGATAGGGATTACTTTGGCTAACTTAAATGAGGAAGGAAATACTCCAGTCACCAGAGAGAGATTACAAATATGAACAAGTGGGGTGATGATTGAGCCAATGATTTGTTTCAATAAATATGTACTTATTTCATCATGTCCACAAGAGTGACTAGATTTGAATGCAGTAACTAATCAAAGAATTTCAATGCAGTCAGTAGGCTGCAAGAAGACTGAAAATTCTGAAGGGCCTTTCAGATACTCCCTAAAATTCAAGCAATTCCTATCAATCTTTTTAGCCTGGTTAGGTCCAACATTTGCAAAATAGGTATTGAAAGAGTTTGCAACGTCATCAGGAGAAGTAATTTCTTGTCCATTTTCTAAGATTTTCTCTGGGGCAGAAGTATTCCCTCCAAGTGGAGGCAATGTTGCCTGTAGTTTTTGTAAATTGTGTAGAGTAAAACAGTTTACGAGAGGATCGAATAATTGATGTTAATCTATTCCGATATTTTTTGTATTTTTCAATGTTTTCCAGAGATGGTTTCTTTATACTTCTTTTATAGAGAGCATTTCTTCTTTTTATTGATCGGAGTATACCACTAGTAATCCAAGGATGCAATCCCTGTTCCTTAGGTTTTGGCTTTTCATACGGAATGTGCTTATCAAAATGCCTGTAGAATTTCTCCCAAAAAATATCAAAAGCCGTCTCAGTATTTTCACAAGCAAGAACATCATCCTTCAGAAAGCAAGCTGGCTTTCAGACCAGACACCTTTTCGTCAGTAATCTTTCTCTTCTTATCGTTTCTCACTGGCCCATTCGCATGAGACTGGTAACCATATAGTATGCAAAACTCAGGTAAATGATCAGAAATTTCAGAGTAAAATAAACCGGACTGTGAAAAGGTTCTTTGAGCTTTTACAAAGATATTGTCTAATAATGATGATGAGAGACCATTGATTCTGGTTCGTTTATCTATCATTACAGAAAGCGCATTGGAATCAAGAATACTCCGAAAGCGGATCGAGTTAGGGCTGTTTGAAAGCAGATCAATATTGAAATCGCCCATTAAACAAACAGACTTATCACTTGAATTAAGAGTTGACATGAATGACTCTAGATCATTGAGAAAGTTGACCACATCAGTGCTAGGTGGTCTATACAAGATACATACAATGAAATTCTTTCCCTTGTGGAGAACAACCTCAATACATAAACATTCAGCAGTTGCACTTTGAAAAGAGAGATAATTTCTCGGCTTAAACGATAAATTTTCTGATACGTATATTAAAAGCAAGAAAATAAATTCTGCAATAAAAAAAGAAAAGGAAAAAAAAGGCAGCAGAATAGAAACACGTTTGACCTTAAAGGGAATACGTTTGACCTTAAAGGGAATCACTCCCCTAAAATTCAAATTTGAGGTGTGAGAGCATGTTCTAAGAACTATAGAGAAAATTCCATCCCATCAAAAAAAAATAAAAAATAAAATGGCCCAAACTGTGAAACATTGATTTTAATAAATCAGCACGCACTAGTGCGCGCTGCAATAGTAGCCAAATCTGAAAATAGTAGCCGCGCGTAGACCATCGGTGTGTGCACGTTTCCTTCGTTCGCCTCCGTCTGCACACAGCTGTATCGAATACTGTCTATCGGTATCGCCTCATCGCGCCATATGCATCCGCATGAGTAGAGGTCGTCGCGGCTGCCTGGTCGGCGCTGCGCGGTAGCACAGTCTAGTCCAATCTAGCTGCGTACGTGGACATTTGCGTGCGTTTGCGTATTTTGAGAGTATCGTAGTATACACTGATCGTACAGAAAATTATCGAACTACGCAATCGAATGCAGTCGATAAGGCCAGAAGACTACTCCTAGATCAAGGCGCATGTAATTTTTGGCATTTTAGAGATTGCTCTATGTCTCTCTATATGTTGCTATATCTCTGTACGTGAGTAACGTTGCGCTCTTATATTTCATAGGGATATTACCAGTAAAATAACCTACAATGTCAGAAAACTAAATTTCTGTGTACAGATACACTTTAAGACCTCCGTCAAGGTGAGAGGGGAAGTGAAAAACCCGAAGATCACAACCTATGGTCACAACAACAACAAAAATAAGAGATGATTTACATTCGCCACAGAGAGAAGGGAAGAGGGCAAACTCATGTATACTTTAAATGTGTGACTATTGTGATGAAATAGAAAGATATGGATAGAGCATCTATTCCCTCCTAAGCATATTAAGTAAACACTCTAGCGTATACTCTACATAAACATATCATCATAAAAAGATCCATTGTACATACATGCATGCAACTACTAAGGTTCAGTCCTTTATATGGAAAAAAAAAATCAACTATAAACATACAACTTGGTACTCTGTACGTGGAAATATTTATAAACATGTAGTTCCCATCACCCTTGGCAGAGGACGACTCGGTCAGCTAAGGTGCAGATAGCAATAGTTACGTTCAGACGACAAGCCTTAACCTCGAGGTTAGGAAACCTCGAGGTTAAGCTTGTAGTTAGGGACCGTGTAGACGCACTCGTACTTAGCTAACCTCGAGGTTAGCTCGATGTTAAGGCCACGAGATATCTTATGGTTAGCGCTCTAACCACAAGCCGCGGGGGGGGGGGGGGGTTCCACTTGTAGTTAAGCACCGTGTGGACATAAAAATCAACGAACTCAAAGGGGGAGAAGCTTAACCTCGAGGTTAAGCTTCGTCGTGTGGACGGGGCAAGAGCATAACCTCGAGGTTTCCTAACCTCGAGGTTTCCTAACCTTGAGGTTAGGGCATGTCGTCTGAACGTAACTAATATAACAAGAGCATTTGAAAGTTAACAGCATAAATATGCAGGGTAAATATAACAAGGCAAATATGTACATGTAACACAAGTGGTATCGTGATTTAAGAGGTACTACAATATGCATATATGCATGTTACAAATCAAACTTCAATTTTTTGAGGTGGGTTGATAATTTGCCTCTCTTTTTTGCCAAATAATATTTTGTTTCCTTCAGAGTTTCAATAAAAGACTTTACTGCCACGTAATTAGGATTACCACCTTTAAATTTGCACACATATGAAATATTTAACTGCAAGAAAGAGAAATGTCAAACGTTTATCCTTAACAAACCCTCCAAAACTCATCAAAATTTGTCACATCAAAATTTGAATCATTATATATGTTATTATGCGTAACAAATCATTCAAAATGGGGCTTACCTTGTCACGATCACAAAAAAAGATGTATTATTGTTTATTCGACTTATTGCAAAGACTACAATTTGGGATATTATAACAGAGAATTCAATGTTACAGTATCATGAAAAAATTTAAAATAAAACGAGCGTAAACGAGTATCTGATAGTACGTCTCAAGTTATTAACATGCATAGTTTCCCAGTCAATATCATGCGGAAGAGCTACTTTGTTGCCCCAAATTCATATCGTGTGTCTGGAACACAATTATCCAACAATATATCATAAGCATAACCACTTTAAGCATAAGCATAACCACATAATCCACTTTGCATAGAATAATTTCGTGAGAGGTTTCTTAGGAGAAGCTTTTTCATCTTCTGTTAATTTTTGGATATCAATATTGTCCAAAAATACTTCACATCTACGGCCAACATCGAGCATGGAGTCATCATCTTGACAAGAATGCAATTTACTATGAAAATCACTTATTTCTTTTAAAATAAGTGTTTGGTCCACAATTAAATTTCCCTTATTAACATTCAATCTGTTAATACTCTTATTTTGCCATTGCCTATTTTCTAAATTACAAAAATATTTCGAACTTTTTTTTTTCCTCTTCCAACCAACGAACTCTGGAACGAATTATTTGACCTTTTGTTTCAAAATCATACATTCCATTTGATTTGGCTTCCATTTCCTCCAATAGTAAAGAATCATGATCTGAAGTGTTTGCAACATTAGATAATTTTATCGTTATTCTACTAATTTTAGCAAGCAATTCATCTTTTCTCTATTTATTTCTCTCTTTTTTCTAGTTGTATATTCTATACACACACACACACACACACACACACACACACCCGTAATCACACACTTTAAGGAGACGCAAAAAAATATCAGGATTACATTGTGAACCTTTGTGAATATCTGTAAAATCGTTTATCTTATCCTTAACCAAATTAACAAATTCAGCATCATGATTTGAATAATAACAATTCAGCTTCCAAATCTCCGTCCTTTTATTGGTTGATTATCAGTAAACTCCAAAGAAACAACAGAATAATCTGACTGGATTGCAGGAAAAATTCTAGATTTAGCGGAATCATGTGAAAAATTATTTGAAACAAGAATAAAATCTAATCGCGACAAAACCCTTGGGGAAAATTTCTCCATAGCATCACATAATCCAAAATCCTCAATTATGACCGACAACATTTCACTGGATTTTACATTAAAGTGGCGTGTTCTACCACACTGGTAATCCAAGGAATTAATGACTGTATCAAAATCCCCTCCCACGATTAACGATGAACCATTTGTAAATTTTCAACTTCACCAGACACACATAATGAAAAAAAATGGGATCATCATTATTTGGAGCATATACATTCACCAAAATCACAGATAAATCATTCAACAGTGCATCAATTATCAAACATCTACCATTAGAGTCCATAAATATAGAGTTGACCATGACAGATACAGAATTTCTTATTAATGGCAACCCCCCTGCCTAGAAGTAAAACTTGAGAACCAACCCAGCAAACACACAGCGTTTTCAAAACGTTTCCTACACGGTTTTTTTAAGGTTCCATACGTCTTCGTTAATAGACGATTTTAAAACGTACATACAACGTCAAATTTTGGACTTGGCATTTACTGCAAAGGACAGGGTTTTTTTTGGAAAACGTTTTAAAAACGTCAATGGACGTTACAAAACGTTTTTGTTATATCTGCCACGTCTTCGTCCTTTATAAACGTCCACAAAACGTTTTATTAGGCTGCTACGTCGACTTTGTCTATAATGAACGTTTAAAAAACGTTTTTATTTGGTCCGCTACGTGTTCGTCCTTAGTTTCTTTATCATGAATATTCATGCCTATTCATGAATATTCAAATAAGAAAATGCAGTATAAGATTTGAAAACTAGTGGAAATACATAAAAGACATTCGGAAATCTAAAGATTTATGCTGGGTTCAAACTTTCTGTGTTCAAAATAAACTTACCTACGTCATTGTCCAGATATTCACAATTTCAGGGTGTGTTATGAAGAGGTACTTCATATGTTAATAGGCCTAATTAAGGTGTGTCGGATCTAATTCTAATAACCATGTCTTCATGCATTACAACATTTTGCTGGTATATAAAAGATTGTGATTCAGATTTATCAATTGGGAATAGGATGTAGAATAGGTATAGGTGGTAGGACATTAGGAACAGGTAAGAATAGGATTATATAGGATTAGGATTAGGATACATTAATCTCAGATTGTGCCTGTATAATCTCATAACTATATATTTTTGAATACCCAATAAAATTAAACATTAGACGTTCTAAACAGGTTTTCTGGACGTTGTAGACGGATATGAAAGGTTCTGTAAACGTTCTGGAACGGGTCATAAGAGTTTTTAGACGTTCTTAAAACGTTTTTTGAATGTTCTAGAGGTTTCAAAGGCTTTCTGGACGTCCGCAGAACGTCCTTAGAACCTTTTGAATATTCTTAAAAGGTTTTGCTGACGTCTATAACGTCCAAAAGGTTCTCTGCAGATCCTTAAAAAATCCAAAAGGGTTTATTAGTTTTTCAAATGTTTAAAAAACGTTTTTATAACGTCCATTTGAAACGTTTTAAATACGTCGAAAAACTTCCGCAAAAAGACGTTCTGAAAACGTTTTGACAAAACGTCCAAATAACGAACTTAGAACGTTTCAAGAAAATTCAGAAAACGTCCAAATGTTAACTGGGAAGCAGATACCCCCACCCCCATGACATTTCCAATAATTCTCGTCATTTCTTTTTGAGTGTATTTCCTGTAATAATATAATATTGCTACCGATATTTTGCAAGAAATTAAAAATCTTCCTTTGTTTTACATGGTCTTGCAATCCACAACAATAAAAAGGGCGCAATTTCAATAACATTTTGCTAACAAATAAACTCCATAGTCACAATATCTGAAAATAACTCTAAGTTTACAAACACACAAGTACATGTACATTTAAATCCCAAACAGAACGTATCCTGTATCCTCATTAAGCATACAATATCAGTGCACAAAATACAACTATAGCTGCCATTATACAATGCAAACATAACCTATCAAACTCAGAGTAATAATGAATATAAAGGAAAAAAGAGATACAAACATACTGAGACAAACATAATATGTAACACAGGAGGGAGAGCACAAGTTGAAAAACAGGACCTAAAATCAAAATTCGGTCCAGAATGCGTGTGTTAAAAAAAAAACACTGAGATCACGACAATAAATGGAGGCACCAAAAGACTGCCCAAAGAGTAGAGACTCAATGTTGTTGATCAAACAATATCAGTAACAAATCATTGTAGTGCAGTAACGTTGGTTGAAGCTAAAATGAAGTTAAAATAAACAGCCTCAGGCAATGACACTTTACTAATGACTATAACAAGTTACAAAGTGAAAGTCAACTTTCTTTTACACTTCTTAGGGAGTATTCAGAGAGAGAGAAAAAAAAAGATGATAAATTAACGTGTCGACCCAACCAACGATGTGCAGCTTTCCATCTCGATCCCTGAAGGCCACCCGGTCTGGAAAGAGGAAGAAGGGCCTTTTCCCCTCATCCCTCAAGAGTTTGATGATATCCAACTTGTTTCTCCGCTTTTTTAGAATACGTTTGGATAAATCTTCTGACTCAAAGATCTTCTTCCCCTTGAAGTTGTTCTCCTTCAGTTTGACGATGCATGCCTTGCGTTCTTTCTCCTTCACGGTGCATGATGTGAACGCAACATGTCGTCGGCGTTTTCACGAACTGACGCTATTTCGTTTTTGAGCGAAAATGCAATTCTGAGAAAATCGCGTTTAAAGATCTCACAAGTTTTAGACAACGTTTTCAATGACTTTTCCTGTCTTGTGTGTGAAAATTTTGACAGGGTGATGAGAGTGGAAGTTGTTCTTCCTATCCATAGTGTAATTTTAGTGTGAATTCAAAAAAAAATACGATATTTCTGTCTTCAAACTCACTGCGTCGGTTCGTAAATCCATCGTTTCTTGCGCGCACCATAGGTTATGTACTTAAGCGCGGGTCTCACGAACCGACGTAACTTGTATTACGCCGGTTCGTGAGACCCGCGCTGTAGGGCCTGTACAATAGGTAACGTGCAATACGCGTGTATTTACGAACCGTCGCTATTTCATGTTCGTATGTGTTTACATACAAATACTATTAGGGCTATACCTGCTTATCAACAATAACCTTATTAATTGAAATTAATTGTCATGTAATGATTGTTGTGATGATTACAATACATTTAGTGATAATTAAGATGATAATACAAGCCAGTTTCTCTTAATTGTTCTAAAAAGAGTGTTGTCATTATTTTCATCTTCATTTAGTACACGCATGTATTGTTATTATAGCTGTGGTTGATCGTTCCAAAGATTTCTTTGCCCCCCCTTTTTTGTGGATATATTATTATTTAACACTTTTGCATTTGGACATCTATCATTTGGTAATACATGTACTCGGTATACTGTGTTTCATATTTTTTACTTTTTACTGTTTTTTTTTAACTTTATTAAGTTACTTTTTCATTTTTTCACATTATTTTTAATTCAAATTCAGTTCACTTCTTTCATAATGATTATGAATGTTTGTTCTAAGATGAAGGATACCGCTAAATCTTGGGAAAAAGACGTGCCAGTCAGTAATAATTACTTGTATTTACTCATCTTTCATACTCATGCATGCACTCTGTTATTTCTTTCTCTGAAATAATATATTAATTTCTTTATTTCTTATTATTCCACATATTTGTGACATTTACTTTGTCACAATTTTTATCAGTGTCATTATTGTCATTTGGCTCGCATGCGAATTCACTCATAATTCCTCATTTTCCATCTTTCTCTTTCCTGCTCAACAGATTCTATGATAGCTGCACCTGATCATATAAAAACATAAAACTCATCCTGCATGCACTCTTCGAAACTGATAAACTCCTAAAAAATACATAAATATCAACACTATCAGAATTTCAAGCTTCATTTTAAATATATAATAATGGTCATGTTTTATTATGCCTTTTGCAGCAATATATTGAAGAGGTACATTATGTAATCAGAGAAACATAGGTCCTCAATGAAATATCAAATTTGAATTATTCAGAGATGAGTAATGACAATGGGAAGGATAACAATTCTGGAAGAGCTCCATAAATCAATACATATCTAATGGCAAATGGAGATGGAATCAAGATTCAAGAATATGTGTAATTCAAGTTCATTATTATATCAGTTCTTGTGTGTTCACAAAAAGAGGAACACAGTTCGAACATGCACACCAAATCTTACATCGTACACGGAACATATACAAGAGAAAGAATAACATTCTCAAATTAATATATCAAGCATAACTATGTATATGAACACACAAAGATGTTGCTGCATATGCATGAAGCTTGAAAGTGCTGCAACACCCATATGCTCAGATAAAAACTTGATGTATATCATACAAAAGAGAAGAGGTACTGCATGTACATGTAGTTACACTATTCACAGGACAGTAGAGAAAAAGCACGAGAGAGAGAAGGAAATGGGTGTCTAAAATAGGTCGATGTAAGGAATGCCAAGCCAATTAAGTCTCTAATAGAAGTCATACATATATAAGGAAACAAATTAATCACAACATAAATGATCATGCTCATGTTAACCAATAATTAGCATCTAAAAATGTGTGTAGAAAGCCCATAATATCAGCCTTTCGCCCCGTAGGCTTGTTACATATGAGAAAAGAGAAATTATGGCCGACCCCCCCCCCTCCCTGTGAATCCTTAATCCACCAGTACTACACCTGTATAAACACATTCTGAGAATGTGTTTTAGTACATGTACTAGCAAATTCACAAGAGGGGTGGGGAAATTCGGCCAAAATTGTGTGTGGCTAAAATAATTAAAAGGAAAGGTCATCAGCAAAACTACGGGGTGGATGCACACGAATTTTCATGTGATGACTAAAAAAAATGCAGCTAAAGGAAAAAAAAAAAGACGGCGGAGAGGGGCCAAGGCTAATTTGACTCCCCTCCCCCCCCCCCCAAAAAAAAACAACAACAACAAACAAACAAACAAACACCACTGTTTTACAGCACCTTTAAAGGACTCTTAATTTTTTGTTTGTTAAAAACAAACGTCTCGAAGTAAAGAATTCCATATTGTAGGCGAAATGTAGACCCATACAGTGTATAAAGTGTACATCCCAAGCTATTAAAGAAAAAAAAAACAGATTATGAATATCATTTAAAGTAAGAATTTCAGTGTGTTTAATCATCTTTAGTTGAGTTGCAAATGACATGTACATATTTAATAAGAGCAGTAAACTTCGAAGCGCCCCCAAGCCCTTCTATACTTAATTATTCATGTGTAAAGGTAGCGCCAGGGCACTCCGGTGGTCTAGTGGTTATGACGCTGGTCTAGTAATCCAGAGGTCGTGGGTTTGAATCCTGCTTGGGCTGCCTGTGATTTTTTTTTTTCACAGCAGCCTACAAACTGCACACTGCAGTTGCGTGCGTTACTACGGATGGAGACAAATGAATAATCTATTATTTTAATATACAATGTTTGACATCCTTATTGCAATCACTTTCTTTAATTTTAAATTTAGAGACATAATGAATTATTATTAAAAGAAATCAAATTTCTGTATTTTGTTGTGAGTTTGCATGGGAACATACACGTATCATAATTTACAATTTTAGTTAGATAAAGAACATCTTATAACAGAACTGTCTAGTGATGGTTGAATAATTATGTCAATTTGTTATAAGTCCTATCAGTTACATGGAGTGCATGTTCCCATGCTTATAAGAATCATACGTGACACATTCAAAGTGGGTTGAAGACAACAAAATAATAAATAAAAGAATAAAGGAGAATAGAACTTAATCTGATTACAGCATCATCTAAATATTGCCAATGTGCACTTAGAAATCTATCAAGATTTATCACAAGGTTATGATTACCACACAAAACCTTCAAGATTTATTATCATGAAATACATACCAATGAACACTTAAAAAAAATCTAACATTCCATATCCACATGAAGCTTTCCTTGATATAAATGTCTCTCTGTAGTGTTATTAAAGTGTAGCAAAATTGTAATTACGACATCACAGAATGGAATGCATTGTTTTCACCTTCAATCTTAGGATCTCCTTTCATGTTTCCACTTTACAATCACATTTCACTGTAGATATACCGTCCTTATGTTGTCGCCCTTCATCCTAATTTCTCCCTTCTATCCTATCTGTAGATTGTCTTCTTTCCTAAGCCATTGTATTCACATTCCTTGATGATCAGCACGATGCTGTACTTTTTTCTTCTTCTCTGAAACAGTCCAGCTCTTCGCTACTGCATGGCATCAGTCATCTGAAAGAAAAGACAGAAATTAAGAACTTTCGATTAAAATCAAACATCATGATACAAGATACAACTTTCATTTTGAGAAAAAGAAATCAGCCAACTAAACTGTAGTTGAAATTATTTTGCTCTATTTATATTAAACATAAAACAAAACGGTATACAGGATCAAAGAATGTCAAAAAAATACTGCTGTTCGTCTTTGATGCATATTCAAATTGTCTTGCCTTTTACATATTTTAATGATGCAAGATCTTATGTCTAGCACTTAGTAAGTCTCATGTAGAATTTAAATTATTATTCACAATAAAATCTGCATGTCCTTGTAAACAAGGCATTGCTTTGAAAAAGCTGAATATTACTAATTGCATTTGGGAAACAGTCTACGACAATCAAACTTGTTTATTATCAGAGACTTTAACATTTTAATTAGACCTAGACTCTACATTACCATTGTATTCACATCCGTTGGTGATGTACACGACCCTGTACTTTTCCTTTCTTTTCTGAGACAGTCCAGTTCTTCGCTACTACATGGCACCAGTCATCTGAAAGAAAAGAAAGAAATTAAGAACTTTTGATTAAAATCAAACATCATGGCACAAGATACAACTTTAATTTTGAGAAGAAAAAAAAAATCAGCCAACAAAACTGAAGTTGAAATTATTTTGCTCTATTTATATTAAACATAAAACAAAATGGTAGGCCTACGCAGGATCAAAGAATGTCAAAAAATGCTGCTGTTCGTATTTGATGCATATTCAAATTGTCTCATCATTTACACATTTTACTGATGCAAGATATTATGTTTAGCACTTAGTATGTCTCATGTAGAAATTGAATTATCATTCACATGAATATAAATCTACATGTATTTGTAAACAAGGCATTGCATTGAAATAGCTGAATATTACTACATGTACCAGCATTTGGGAAACAGTCTATGACAATCAAACCTGTTTCTTATCAGAGACTGTAACATCTTAATTAGACCTAGACTCTACATTATCATTCAGCTTTTAAAGGTATTACAGGGTGGTCCACAACTTGAAATTTGAGCATGTTGCAAGCTCAGAATCTGAGAATATTGCAGAAATTGAATATGCGCGGAGCGCACACAATGAGTACGTAGTACGCAATATTTTGCTGCTTATCTCTCTTTGTGCTGCTTACATTCAATGTTCTCTCTCAAGAATTTTAGCATGTTGCAGCAACATGCTAAAACCCCTCGTGGACCACCCTGGTATTAACCATTCACCTATAAAACACTGGCATTGTCATGTGCATCATATTTTTTTTGATACTGCACATATTTTCATGAGGTCTGTGCAAGAATGCAAATGAAACACGTCTGCTGTTTGGTATTTATGAAAAAAAAAATCACTAACCCGGAAGTCCTTGGCCTTAGGAATAACACGTGGCGAGTTAGTAGGAATTGACGTTAAAATAGAATAAGAATAGATCTACTAAATAGGCCTTTGCCTCATGAATGTCTGGTCTAATTATAGACTAAGTGAAGTCTAGACCTTTCACTTTTAAGTTACCAGTGGTTCACAAAATTTATATTATAGATCTAGACTACATCTAGATCTAGACATCTAATACTATTAGATCTTGGCAACTTTTGTCTTTGTGACACGAAATTAACACGTCACGGATGATATTGCGGCGATATCCAACAGGATGACAGTACCACTATTACTGAATCAGTAAGTTGACATAGATAACTAACATCAACTTGTTAACGTACGTTAGAGATGGCACCATATACAATAACCGGTGACACTGACACTGACAGATCTAACGACTACGTTTAGACTAACGTTAAAGAGTTAGACTCGCCATCTCAGTAAGTCGGCCAAAGACAAAGTCAATACAGGGCTAAGTCAGTGTTACTGTTATGTTAGGCCTAACAAATGTTAACGGTTACTCGGTTAGGTTAGGTTTACCAGGACTCAAGAGCCCTGGTTAAATCAGTCGAGGGACATTTCTTAGAAGTCCTTCGATTCCAAGAATAAAAAGGGTGAAAGAACAAAGGGAAAAAAGGAAAGAAGAAAGGACAAAAGCTTATGTATGGCTGCTGTGGAAATCGACAGCGCTACTGTATCACTATCAATACACGCGTAAATATGTAAACGCCATTTGGTTGGGCCGCATTCACAAGTTTTAGGGGAAAAAAGCCCCACCGCTGTGCTTCAAAGGTACTCCAATCGAACTAACGTTAGACATAATGTCACATATCTACACACAGTACGGTACTAGGGCTGAATTCACAAGTATACTATAACACTGCACTGTACAGGAAAGCCACCTAACCTGTAGAGTACTACTCGTAGTGTTTAGGTAGTATCACTAGACCACATACTGTCATAGATGACATCTACACCAACGCTGCACACTGGCACTGGTCCGACGGTCCCTGACCAGGAAAAATCACTGTTGGACACTGACCAGTAACTTTTTCAGGAATGGACCAGTAAAAATTGGGGGAAAAAATGGGTGGACTCTACCTACTATTACCACTAGTCTAGATGTAGATCTAACTAGCTAGAGCTAGACTATCCTTTAGACTCTGTGTTAATTTGACTTGGTCTTAGACTTCAGCTGATCTTAGTTTTAGTAACTGGCATTACAAGTAAAGTCTTAACTTAGACTTAATAGTTAAACTTGAAAGTTAAAGTCTAACATGTCTAACTTTATTCTTTACTCTTCCTTTGAGTTTTACTTTTAGACTTTTTACTTTTTTTTTTAGTTTAGTAGGCCTACTTTGTCAATCTCATGATTTCATTTTCAACTCAAGTCAAGGCATAGCCATGAGTGTCTTCGAGACTTTGACATCTTGCATGTCTTGCACACAGACGTTACGACTACAGTACTCAGTAGTCTCAGAAGTAACGACATAAGTTGAAAAGAAACTATAAATAATATGATTTGGGATCTAATTTGAAATTGGATGGCGTTTACAGACTAGGCTTCATAAGCATCACGCGATTGAATACATGGGACTACACTCTACCGCAATTAATGGTTATGGTAGTCCAACTGAAACTGTTATTTTGAGCATGATTTTAATAGGATTATAGCTTACCATTCACTTCACTCGTGGACAGTGGGCTGGCTTAGGTCGTCATTCATCTTTCAGAAGGTTTGGTTCTCACTCTGAGATCTGGATTAGGGCCAAAACCTAATTCTAGGCCAGTAAGTTGAACAAAGCTCAAAATAATGAAACTGCGACGGTTCGTAAAACCCGCATTGCTCTTCACCCTAGCAATTCGGGTTTCACGAAGCGAACCGGCGTATCTTTACTGCGTCGGTTCGTGAAACTCCTTTTTCTCAATTTCTCGATATTTCGAGTACCGTCGTTTTTTTCTTTCTTTGATAAAATTAAGAATAATTAATTTTGTGATCTAAAATTTTGGGATTTGGTAGAGTTTTGAAAGCACTTTCATTTGGTACCAATATCTCGATTTTGAAAATTTTGACCAAAATCGAAATAGCGTCGGTTCGTGAAAACGCCGACGATGTATGACCCTTGGACCTGTTTTCTGATCTGGAGACGGGTTCTTTGGTGAGGTTGATGTGCAGGAATCAACGGCGTAAATCCGTACTGAGGAGTGGGGGATGATCGGATAGTCACCATCACCACGATTAAAAGCCCATAAGAGGACCGGCGCAGCCTTGGGGGGGGGGGGGGGGGGGGGGGGGGGGGGGCTTGGTGAAGCTTGGTGCCCCCCCCCCCCCCCCCCCCACACACACACACTTTTTTTTAGTAAGAAAACTTTTTTTGAAATACCTGTGCGAGGGATCGGTGCATGTTTTTGCGCGTTTTGTCGACTTGAAACAGTCCCACTTGTTTAAGGTAGCAATATATTTTGTTGTCGATTATCATTATACAATTTGGCTATAAAATGGTATCATATAAATAAACTTCTTGCATTAATTCTTACACTGAATATTATGAACGCGACCTAACCCAAGCGAGGGGGGAGGGCAGGGTGAGGGCGTTGGACAGGGATGTTCCCCCTCCTACGGGTGAGAACTGTTTGCATTGTGATGTTGTAAATGGTGGTGGGGTGGGGGTGGAGGGCGAGGGTGTGAGAGGGGGATGTTCCCGCTCCCACGTGAGAAGTTTTTGCATTTTAATGTTGTAAATGGTGCAATTTGATGCATGTTTTTGCGCGTTTTGTCGACTTGAAACGGTCCCAATTGTTAAAAGTAGCACTATATTCAAATGTCGATTGTTATTAAACAATTTAGTTATAAAATGGTATCATAAATAAACTTCTCGTGTTGATTCTTACACTGAATATCATGAACGCGACCTAAACCGAGTGAGGGAGGGGGGTGAGGGTGTGGGACGGGGATGTTCCCCCTCCTACGGTGAGAACTTTTTGCATTTTGATGTTGTAAATGGTGGCGCACCGGGTGCAACTGCTGGCAATTATTGGCAGCAACATTAGGAGAATGGCACGACGAATAAATGCGAACGAGTGGAGCAAGCGAGCTTGAAAATTGTGACATTTTACAGTCTAAAAACTGCCGTTTGTGGCTATATTTTTTCGCTTTGGAATTTAAGGAGGGGGGAGAGGCGCACTTGGCGCAACTGCTGGCAATTACTGACAGCAAAATCAGGAGAATGGCATAACGATTAGATGCGAGCGAGCGAACTTGAAAACTGACATTTTACAGTCCCAAACTGCCATTTTGTAGCTATACTTTTTCGCTTTGGAAATTAAGGGGGGGTGCACCGGGCGTAACTGCTGGCAAGTACTGACAGCAACACCAGGAGAATGACATAACGATCAGATGCGAGCGAGAGGAGCGACCGAGCTTGAAAATTTTGACATTTTACAGTCCAAAAACTGCCGTTTATAGCTATATTTTTTTTCGCTTTGGAATTTAAGGAGAGGAGGGGGGGGGGGGAAGAGCCTCTCCAGGCGCAACTGCTGGCAATTACTGACAACAACATCAGGAGAATGGCATAACGATTAGATGCGAGCGAGCGAAAGGAGCGAGCTTGAAAACTTCGACATTTTACAGTCCAAAAACTGCCGTTTGTAGCTATATTTTTTCGCTTTGGAAATAAAGGGGGGCGCACCGGGCACAACTGCTGGCAATTACTGACAGCAACATCAGGAGAATGGCATAACGATTAGATGCGAGCGAGCGAAGCGACCGAGCTTGAAAATTTTGACATTTTACAGTCCCAAAACTGCCGTTTGTAGCTATATTTTTTCGCTTTGGAAATATAGGGGGGCGCACCGGGCGCAACTGCTGGCAATTACTGACAGCAACATCAGGAGAATGGCATAACCATTAGATGCGAGCGAGCGAAGCGACCGAGCTTGAAAATTTTGACATTTTACAGTCCCAAAACTGCCGTTTGTAGCTATATTTTTTCGCTTTGGAAATAAAGGGGGGAGGGCGCACCGGGCGCAACTGCTGGCAATTACTGGCAGCAACATCTGGAGAATGGCATAACGAAAAGATGCGAGCGAGCTAGCTTGAAAATTTTGACATTTTACAGTTTCAAAATTGCCGTTTGCAGCTATATTTTTTCGCTTTGCAAATTAAGAGGGGTTGCACCTGGCGCAACTGCTGGCAATTACTGGCAGCAACAGCAGGAGAATGGTACAGCGATTAGATGCGAGCAAGCGAAGCGAGCGAGTTTGAAAACTTTGACATTTTACAGTCCAAAAACTGCCGTTTGTAGCTATATTTTTTCGCTTCGGAAATAAGGGGGGGGGGTTGCGAACCGGGCGGAACTGCTGACAATTACTGGCAGCAACATCAGGAGAATGGCATAACGATTAGATGCGAGCGAGCTTGAAAATTTTGACATTTCACAGTCCAAAAACTGCCTTTTGTAGCTATATTTTTTTCGCTTTGGAAATAAAGAGGGGGGGGGGGCGCCCGGTGCGCTCCCCTTGATCCGCCACTGGTAGTCAAGGCTGTCGATTTATGTTCATGATTCGGGGAGGTATGACTAGCGAGGGGGTGTCGAAGTGACCAAGCCGCGAAGCGGGGGAAGGATGTCCAAAATCTGCACTTTATAGCATCCCCCAATCGTTTGTGTTTGTTTGTGTGTGTGTTTTATATATACATGAAAAAGTTAGGAAATAGCCCAGGTGGGGGGAAGGGGGAGCACGTGTTCCCCCGTGCCCCCACCCCCCCCCCCCCACTGGATAAAGTATTAGGAAAATCGTCAACCTCAAAAGTGTACAAAATTTATCGAAAGGGATCCAGTAGCGGAGCTTTTGCATGTTTATGATTGCAATTCAACGATTTGGTGCATACTTCTGGCAGTATTTGGACAATTTTCCATAAAGACATTTCGAGATTTGTGCTCATCTCGGGAATTGCTTGTAGGACAAATGATTTGTCTGCCCCAACACTACCGTGGGGACGGGGCAAATGCCCCTTTGCTCTCCCCCCCCCCCCTGATAGATTTCATCCCTGCGTATGCCCATAGATGTATCCTGACTGAGTCATCAGAGTCGTCATTGTTTCAGGAATGATTCAGGAAATGGAGGGGGGTTCAATTATGGCGATATAGTTTTTGTTACTGTTTGTTTGTTTGTTTGTTTGTTTGTTTTCGTACATAATTTGCAGATGGTCCCGAGTTGCACGTCACAGCATGTTTACGTGTAGGCCGACACTATTTAACGTTGTCAACGTCTGGACCATACCTAACCTTATGTAGATATTACTTTCTTCGCGAGCGAGCGAAGCGAGCGAGCGCTTAAGAAAGTATACATTATCCTACAAGATACAAGAATACTGTTCAGCTCTGTTACCTCTCTGAAGGCGGGCGTACGAACGTCATGCAATATGCCAAAATTGATACAATCACATTTCTGCTTCCTCCATTTTTTCCTCAAATTTCAGGGGGGGGGGATGATTGTGCAGGCCATCCCCCCCTCCTCCATTCCTGCCATGGGCGTAAATCCGGGGGGGGGGGGGGGATGGGGGTATATCGTCCCCCCCCCCCGGATTTACGCCCATGGCAGGAATGCAGACTCATCTGGAGATAAGTCCACAAATCCATGAAGGAAATCCTGCAGTACCTTGTTCCAGTTTTCTCTAGGACTTTCCGGCACACCATGAAAGGTTATAACATGGTTATTGCGCCGGGATCTTGGCAATCATGCCATATCTCTCTGATTTTAGTTTTTTTCACTTCTGCAATCACATCATCAAGCTGAATAGCGCATGCAGTAATTTTCTCCTCATTTTCAGACACTTTCAGATTCACTTCATCTAGTCTCTCCAGAAGAAGTGACTCCATGTGTTGTTCCAAACGAGTGAAGCGAGACTCAAATCGATTCACAAAGCTGCTGAACCAACGCGGCGGTGGATCACATTCCATAACACCATCGACACTGTTCAACGGAAGCGATCGTTTAGCCGTACCCACCTGCATCTCCCCTGCACACGCCGTCGCCGCCGCCGCCGATTCTTCCCTCGAAGCGCTGGCATGCTTCTTGTCAAGATCTTGCACGATGACTTTCCTGGGGGCCGTCAGATTGGGGGCATTCTTTTCAGGAGTGTCAAGCTGTCTTTTAGGTCCCATTACTACTCAGGCACTGCTACAGATCATCAATCGACAGAGGACTGATTTGCTTACCGCCAGAATCTAGTCTCGGTCAGAATTTTGGTGGAAATTTAGATCAGCATTATCACATGGCTACCGTCTGATCCCGTAGAAAAGGGCGCCCCCGTTTTATTTTACTTTAGTTTTAGGAAGCCAAGTTGGAAAAGAACTATTTACCTTATACTGGTAGTACGAATTCAAGGCAAATGTCGGTGTTAATATAATGTGTAGCCTGAGAGAATACAGTTCATTTGTGTCATTGAATTGTTTTGAAGTGAAAGGGAATAAGTTTGAGGGTTTTTTAATATTGATTCTACTTGTTTTAGAGCAGAAGGTATCAAACAAACGAATGAACATTATTCGGTTACAGAATGAGTTGACAGAATAAATTGTTTGGAATAATGTTTGAAGTTAGATTAATTGAGGTGTATTTCTTTTAGTAATCATGGTTGGTTTATTTTAAGCACAAATGAACAATAGGCATTGATGTGGATGTCGTAAATGATAGAGATAGGAAACGGATCAGTGATAGATTTTGTTGGATATCATATACCTAAAAGGTAACTTTGCAGTTACATAATATGGAAGGATCGACGTACTATTTTAGTTGTCCACGGCTGGCGATGGGGTAGGCAGACAAATAACAGAGTATATCACCTATGTTGTTTTGTTTCACACAGAGTGAGCAATTCTCATTAGTTACGGGCTTGTAGCACTAAGCAGATGTTGTGTAAACATGGTGTGCTGACATAGAGCCATAATTGCTGTACATGATTTTGTCTATAAGTAGTTTTCTGTTTTATTATCTGAGTGCTCATTTGGTCATTAACGGAATAAAAGATTCAAGAATTTCTTTTCATCACAAGAAGTGTGCCAGCTCTCTCTCGATCCATCTAAGTTCTACAAGTGTGAATGAGCGAAAGGTGGGCTACAATTCTGGAGGCACTGCCCGGATGCTGCTAGGTGGTTCAAATTTCTAACTCTCATTCTCAGCAAACCACCGATGCAGTAATCCACTACAATTTAGCCGCCCAAGAAGCCTGACACTACGGCTGTGCTGATATAATTACCGACGCCATTGAAGCACGCCTGATTAGTAGACTAGAAGATGGAGAGCTTCGGCGAGGTCCAGAAGAAATCCCTTGCTCGACTTGCATACAGTGTATCAGCCGTGAAGAGGACTTGAAACGAATGGCAGTGGAGATAGGTATCAGCACAACGGAGAGGGCCAAGGCTGAGGGCAAAGGCAAGCTGGGACTCCAACGAGCTGTCCGCCGACACCTGGATAGCGATGACTTCGCCGATGCTGATGATAGAAGCATGGAGAGTAGCTCCATGATAGAAGTAAGGCTGTGTGGGTGAGGGTGGTCAGTTTGTCGGTGAGTGTGACCAGGGTAGGAAATTAGGCAGGGGCAGAAACCGGCCCAACAAAAATAGAGGATTTAGTTTGCCCAGAAGAGACACAGGGACATTTTCCGTATGTAGGGGAGGGTAAGGGCCCTATTTTCACGACGTGGAGGAAGGAATTCTGGATCAATGGTCAAGTGGGAGAGCCTGGCCAGAAGGACGAATTGTCCTTTGTTGGCTTGGCTCGTCAAGTAGAGCACGGGATTCGGAAGGGGTTCTCTAAAGAGGAGGTCACAGAAGCCATAGTGCGCGCAGTGAGTCCTGGACTACGACTAAGATCCTACCTGGAAGGACGGACAGACCTTTCCCTGCCTGATCTCAGATGAATTTTGAGAGTTCACTATCGGGAGAAAGATGCCACGGCAGTTTTCCAGGAACTCTCCACGGCCTCCTAGGGTCACAAGGAAGCCGCCCATGACTTATTGTATTAAGGGCTCTGGACCTGAAGGTGTTGTTCAGCAGGAGCTGAAGTTATACATGACCCCAGCCAAGTATAATGGATGGTATTGAGGTCCATCTCTACAGGCATAGCCAATGAGGCAATTAATTCAGGTGGAGATGCGACCTTATCTCCAGAATGAAGACATCTGCGACGAGGAACTACTGGAGTTTCTGACCGCTGCAGTCGAGCATGAAGCAGAGTGGGTTCACAAGCTAAAAACCGGGGGGGGGCAAGAGCAGAAGCGTAGAGGTCACAGTTGCTGACACCGAAGAACGGGCTCACCCATCAAAGACTAAATCTATTAAGGCCACCAACCTCGACCTAACTGAGCTGGCTGCAAGCATCCATGCCATTGTGAAGGCGGCGCTCAGCAACCTGCGTGCAGAGACCCAACCAAGCAAAGCAGAGCAACGAAGGGAAAGAGGCTCTGCTGCCTGCCGAAAGGTTGGCACAGGCAATTCTTGTGATCACTGTTTTCGATGTGGTAGCAGTTAACACTACTTGCGGAGTTGCCGTGCCAGGAAGCAACCTCAAGCCAAACCTCCACCGACGACCCAGTCCAAATCAAAACTCAAGAGGAAGGCGCAAATTCCATTCCACACCCCAATCACATGGACTCCTTTCCATCAAGAGCGCCTCAAAATCCTGGTTGACAGTTTGGTCCAGCCCCCTGTGATAGCATTTCCTGACTATGATCAGCCATTTATTGTTCATATAAAACCATTCAGGGAAGCTAGAATTTCTGGCGTTGAAGTGGTCTGTGTGCGACATATTTCCGGACTATCTCTATTATGCTCCGTCGTCTGTTGCGTACACAGACAACAACCCCCTCACATACGTCATGTCCTCGGCAAAACTGAATGCCACAGGTCAGAGGTGGGTGGCGGAGCTGGCGGACTTCAACTTCACCATCAAGTACCGCCCGGGAAGGTCAAACACAGATGGAGACACTCTGTCCAGAATACCTTTGGACGTGGAAAGGTACATGACCAAATGCTCCCAGGAGACTCCTGCTGGTCTCGCCGTGAAGGACGTCTCGCGCAGCTATATAGAGGAGACACCCTTGACCCTGTTGGCTTCTGTGTGCACCAGCAACCAAGTGGATCCCGAACCCAGTGAAAGAGGTATACAAGAGGTTACCACAGAAGACATGATGGATGCTCAGATGAGTGATCCCTTGCTTGGACAGGTCAGGAAGTGGAAGGAGCGAAATGAGACACCAACTTCAGCAACCTGGAAGAGGGGGCAAAGAGATGCGGCCATTCCTCCGTAAGTTAAATCAACAATTGAAGATCAACTCGGATGGGATCCTCTGTAGGGAAACTGCACAGCATATGCAGGTAGTTCTTCCCACCAAGTTCAGGGGCCGTCCGATTCAGGAAATCCATGAGAAATGGGACATCTGGGAACTGACCTTGTACTAGAACTTGTCAGATAGAGATTTTATTGGCCACACATGCAGCGGGAAGTGGAGCACCACATCAAAAACAAATGCAGCTGTGTGATCAATAAGAAGCCTGCCCATCCACCCAAGACACCAATGATACCGATCGTGAACAGAACCGTTAGAGCTGATTTCCATTGATTTTTATTCTCCACCTGGAAACAAGCAAGGGCGGGTAAGAGTATATCTTGGTGGTAGTTGACCACTTTACTAGATTTGTCTAAGAATATGAAACCAGGAACAAAGCAGGTCAGACTGCAGCGGACCGCATCTTCAACGATTTTGTCTTGAATTTTGGTTTCCCCGGCCGCATCCTCCACGACCAGGGAAGGAATTTGAAAATCAGCTCTTCCATCGATTACAACAACTTCTTTCTGGGGAACAGAACTCCCGTACCCCCCCCCCCCCCCCCCATCATCCGCAAGGGAATGGGAAGGCAGAGCGATTTAACTGCACCCTACCTTCTATGCTTAGGACATTGACCACGGAGCAGAAGGTGAACTGGAAGGAGCACCTGAATAAAGTTGTCCATGCGTACAATTCTACCCCAGTTTAAGAGGCTACTGGCTATGCGCCCTCGTTCCTCATGTTTGGTCGTTCTCCCCGACTTCCTGTCGACCTTGTCGTTGGAATGAACCCAATAAGCACACAACCGTTTAAGGACCACTCAACCTATGTCCAGAGGTGGAAGGAAGCTATGGCTGAAGCGTATGAATTAGCGAGGAAGACCTCACATGCGAGGGCTATGAGTGGAAAAACCCTTCGTGACAAAAACTTGGTCCTGGACAATGACCAAGATTTGAATGCTCCATTATTTATTCATGAGAAATTCCACTATCACAGCTAGTCTTTATTCAGTCTGAAATGTGGTGTATGGAAGCACGTGGAAACATGTGCTTATTTTTTTCATGTGCATGCATTTCACCCTTTGCTAGGAATTCAGAGTAGCAGTGCTCATGGCAATCCATCATGAATAATCAATAAAGCATTGTGCCTTGGAGCAGAGCTCTGAACAGGTGCTATCCAGGTCCAGTGTTCAGGGTCATTGTAAGTACACACTCACATACACATCATTAGTTCCTGTGTAAAGTTCAGGTTTTGTACAGAGGGTTAAAATTTGACCAAAATCTGTAACCTAATTTTGAAATTAATCATCGATTTCATGAAACTGATCTAGGTTTTCATATTCAAATCACCTCCAACTAAACTGTACACTATTCAGCTTTTACTCATATCAATGACAGTTTTATCTGATGTATAGTTTTCGAGCTATTACATATCAAAAGTGGGAAATGTTTTTTGTAACACCTAGTACTTCATCGCAACCTCCTGTTTCCATGTGAGTACCTGCAAGTGAACGACAACTCAAAAACGCTAGAACAGGGGCAGGAAGGAGAAGGTGATTCAGAGGATGACGAGGAGATTGTGCTTGTCCCTGAAACTTCAGCCCGGTTAATCGATGAACCTGCCCAGCGACAACCCTTTACAAATACAACTTCACCTCCAACCACCCCATCTCAGGAGAGGCACCCTGTACCTCGTCCTGTGCCACAGAACCCAGAACCATCTCAACCCTGGACTGTACCCATGTCCGTGGAGGAGCCACTCCAACCGGATCGAATTCAAGTTGTTCCACCACCGAGTAACCCATCAGTGTCGCTGCCTCAACAACACCACTCGGTGCCTCAAAATCCTCTGTTAACCTCACCAAAAACTAACCCGCTAACACCCCCGGCCATGCCTCAATGCCAACAACCACCAGCTGATGTAATTAATTTCGATGCTGCGCTGGATGATAGTCCCCCTCCACTCATTCGAAGAACCCCCCTTGTTCCTCGTTCCATCGTTTACATATACACAGCTTGGGCAACCGCACCAAGGATGTCCAGACGGGACCATGAACTACCTTGCCGCAACGCAGAGGGTGGTTCCACTCCATTGGAATGGGCAACAGCCGACGCACCAGTTCCAGCATAGTCAAGTACCACCGTGGGGCATGATGGCAACACCCCACTACCTATGAGAAAATGACTCGGTTCGGTATGGACAAGTCTACACCCAGGGACGACAAGGCCTTGCTGAAACCTGGCCAGCCCCACCCATACAGACCTGGGACGCTAGATAGTTACGATTACTTTCAATTTTTAGGTAATGATTGAATTCAAGCATAAGGTTGTCTGTTAAGACACCACTGTACCAGGGACAATCAAATCTGAATGGAAAAGTTCTAGACAGAACAATCATATTGTTTTGTGCAACTTGACGGCACCTAGCTGAGGAGAAGAGTATGTGGAAAGTAAAGTTGCTTGTATCGGTAGAATCCTACCAGGTGATAGCACGTCTTGGTGAAGTATTAAAAATCCACTTCGTGTAAAAAGGATGGCCACTGTATTACATGAACCCTAAGTTGGGAGAATCGATAGCCATAGGGAAACACGTTTGAGTCATTGCAAGCTAGATTCCAGTCGTCATGGGATGCTTTGTGATAAATTACATTCCAGTAATCGATGTATTTTACAACAACTGCCCTTGGTAAGTGAATGCACCATCTGGGGCCTGATACATTAAAGTTACTTTGGTGGTAACTTTGCCATCCAATGGTAACTACCATGGCAACAATACTCAACAGCCAATCAAAATCAAGAATTCCATGGAATTTACCTTTGGATGGCAATGTTACCATAATAGTAACTTTTATGCAACGGGTCCCTGGTTGTGTTGTTGGATGAAAATCTGAGAATGACTATTATTTCCTAGATTATTATAGTACATATTGTATTAGAAGAGCATTATGATATTAATATGTATAAAGATGTGAATGATATAAGGATTAAGTTTTTTTAAACCTTATGCGTGAGCCTCTTAGTTTGAGGGAGAGTGCAATGGGCATGCAAGCCCACACATTGCTAAAATATTAGGAAGAGGTAACCCCTCCAGAGATTGACCCTGACACTCCATCTTCAAATGGAAGAGTCCAACACTTCTTTGGGGTTGTTATCTCGTCTGCGGGGTGAAAGCATTCAAGACTTGCTTTTCACCACAAGAAGTCCATCTCTCTCTCTCTCTCTCTCTCTCCATCTAAGGTCTACGAGTGTGAAAGAGCGAGAGGTGGGCTACAAGTTTGTCAGTCTCCAAAGTGTAACGAGTGTATGGAAGGGGACCTAACGGGGGAGGGGCTTAGCCCCTCCCACGTGAGGGAGATTTTGCATTTTCAGAATTGACATACAGTAATCTGATGCACACTGTAGGTTAAATATTTGGATAGCATAAAAAAGACAGACTAATTTTCCACATTTCGGGAATTATTGGGGGAGGGGTAAATTATATGTGAATAACAGGCTAGTAGAAATAATTGCCCATGTTACCGATGTGGCAACCAAGCTAATTTTTTGTTCAATACCCATCTAAGACTCGAATCAACAAAATACATCGTGCCTTATAGAGTCCACAGTCATTCAGTGAGTATGACCTGCCTGTATACTGCACGAGACACTCACAAATCCCGACGATACCACATTGAGAGCATGGACCCTACACCGCAATGCTCAGAGTGAATGATCCTGTCAAGTACAATAATATACCCGAGTAGAAGTCATCCATTACTAATGAATGAATGTCAAATGGTGGTACTATTTCGACTAATCGCATATATTTTTATGAATACACTCTGTCGATATATATACAAAACAAAATGTAATTCAATGTTTAAGAACCCTATAGTTATGCATAGCTGAAATTGATGTTCCTTCACTGGGGAATTCATAATGTCGCCCATAGAAACTCTCAGTGCGTGGTACAATAGTGTACTATATTTGTTTAGTATACCGTGAATGTTGCAACGTAATAGGACACACTCTTCTGCTTCGGAATTTTTTTTTTTTTACTCAACACATTGGACATGGTACCAATGTGTTATGATTGTGAACATATGACGCTATTTCAAAAACAAATAGAACTGTGCCATATGTAAGTTTAAAAGCTGTAAAAAACAAACAAACAAACAAACAAACACTAGAAACAAAAAATACGTGGCAATTTGTTCAATGCATTAAGAAATCCTGCAATTTTTTGAGGAGGTCGAGGGATGGCGATGCTTTGTTCAAACTCCGCTCAAAAGCTGACTTCAGTCAGTGGGGTTTTTTTCTTTTCTTTTTTTTTTCTATTTACCTCAGAATAAGTTGTTTGTGATTTCCGAATGTGAGGATAATGACCGAGAAAACATTGTCGGGTGCAACGTGCCTCTCCCTCTTAGGTGTTCAGACAGTCCATAGCTTCGGGGTAAGAGTCTGTGTTACATCAAGAAGGTACTAGTACTTCCTTGGTACAACGTCACATTAGTTTTTGCGTGCTCAAATAGGCCGCGCCGTTTGTACTGACCACTGTGAGAGCTTTACGTATGTGCGATTGTCTGCTCAGTCATTGACATTGCACTGTTTGGCACACATTGTTTTGTGCACGGTGGGTGTAACCGACACACAGCGACGTTCCCGAGTGTCTCGCTTTGTGGTCAGCTGGAATGTTTACAGTGCACTCCCGTTATATTGAACACGATTATAACGAAATTCCGGTTATAATGAAGAATAAATTTGAGCTGCAATGTCATCCACTCTGTGTATTTCTATTGTTTATTTGTTCAGTTTTAACAAAACTTCGATATAATGAAAGAAAACTGCCGGTCCCGAGGATTTCCTTATAACAGGAGTCCACTGTATATATGTGAAACCCCGGATGCTCGTGATATGCTCTAATGTCGCCTGCTGAACTCCCGACCCCGCAAAATACCAACTGTAATTGCCTCGCAAAACTACCTCGTATAGGTAATAATTCTCAACTGGGACCGAATGCGCGGACCGGGCAGCTGAACCTGAGGTGAGTGAGTGGTCAATACAAATTGTGATATTAAAGCCTCTCTTACATCCCGTCGTGCGTGTTTAGAGATCGTGCGGACTCGGAGTTCCTGTCAGGCGTGGAGTTGTCGCAGGGTGAAAATTAAATCGGAGGGGAAATATGTAGTAGCTTAAGTACTTAATGAGTGGGTGTGTCTTGCTCAAAAAGTGAGGCCCGCAAGTGGTCTGTACGCCTTTTTGGAAGTAGGAAGAAGTAAGGAGCACGTAAGGACACACTTAGACAATAGTACACTGTAAAAACATCGGTGTTAGATTTAACACCACGGGTGTTAAATCTAACACCGATCAAACTTCAATAGACGACCACACCCACAGGTGTAGAAAATGCACTGTGATGGTGTTGAAAAGTGTTCACCTGACACTTCGTGGTGTTAATTTGACACTGTTTATACCTGGTGTTATTTTGACACTGTACTGGTGTTAATTCAAAAATGACACCACATGGTGTTGATTTGATATTTGTTGGTGTTAATATCAATGGTTTAACACCCGTCCAGCTTCAATAAGAGACCACACCAGCTGGTGTTACTGTGGTGTAAATTTATTTTCACATTTTTTTTTCAAAAATCTAGTATTTTAATGTAAAATTCTTGATCGTCTTGTTTAAATTAAAAATCAACAAGAAGTGCAGTTACTAAGAAACTCTTCAAAAAACAGTTTTATATTAGGAAATGACACCCGGAGGTTTAATTTAACACCATAAATGAGCACCGAAAATTTAACACCAGCTCGGTTTTCAGTATTTAACACCGGACTTTTTGCAGTGTAGATTGACTCTCTTTGATTTTTTTTTTTACTTGGCTGATTATTCAACTTACGCCCCGTCATTTTATGCAGAGTTGTTAGCTTGATCTTCAAGAATTACATAATTAGTCCAAGATTGCATGATCGAAAACATTATTACTATTATCATTGTTATTATTATTATTATTATTATTATTATTGTTATTATTATAATTATTATTTGGGAGGCCACTGGGAGTGATATAGATGTAGAGTCGATGAACTTTGATTCAAAACAAACTGGTGGCATAGAAAAGCACATCATAAATGACAATGAACATGAAAAGAATGCCTTCATTAATGCTGTACATTCCCCAGAGTATTCATTTGCATCACCATTGTCATTCAAGATAATGTGCCTCTGTAGGATGAATTTTTTCACACTAGGCGTTTTCACATCAGCCCGATGTTTCGAAATAGCGCGCTACTTTCTGACTTGGGAAATAAGAAAATATCTCGAGCTTGGGTTTTTATCGGGCTGATGTGAAAACGCCTACTGAGATGCTCGTCTGCTGGTAAGAAAACATGACAATACAATAATGCTCAAGAGATCAGAGAGTTATTTAAGACATGTATTTATACATTACATGCAGTGCCTGTCCACAGGTCAGTTATGAATGCCTAAATATTTGATTCTTGATATCTTACAGGAAGAATAAGCAGTACCCGACCGCTGGCGTCCCAATCCATCTGGCAAAGGCTTCATGTTAGCTTCACCAACACGAGCCCCCTCCTTCCACACATTCTAGAGTGCAGGGGCAGGAAAGCAAATATATGTTATAACGTATTGATCATTTTTGGGGAAAGACTGCATTTTTTAGGCAAGAAGTAAAACAGCAGGTCTAGCGGAAAATGTGTGGGAATAAGAACCAAGCGAATGCTGCTACTCAAAGTAAAACAGGAAAAGCAGAGGATAAAGCGGAAAGTGGTCACGAAGGTAAAGATACTATACAGCATTGTACATATTTTTGACACAACGCCTAAAAGGTTCTCTTTATGTAATTGGTTTATCATCTTTCACATGACATTTGCTGACATGTACCAATATGTGACCATGTCATACTACAGGATGTAGAATGGAAAATGATGCCACCAACGACGTACTGTACATTTCCCCTTAGTTTGGGCTCTTCATCTAGAAGTAGCCTATAAGACCTGAAAAATGAGTTATTGCGTTGCTATACACAGGCCATGACTTAGACCATACCTGTTTATTTATAAGTTGTGTAAACAAAAACACAAACAGTAAATGATTTTTAATATGATTTCGCATTCTGTACAAGAATTATACGCGCGGTATTCAAAGTCATTCTGTTAGTTGCTGAGGGTCTCACCTATTCAGCTCATACAAGATCTTGTACAATAATGCACAGGTCTGTAGCCATGCACTTTTGATATACTGCAAACAAACATAACCTTCTCCATCCCAATACCACACTAAGAAATGAGAATGTGATGCAGACTTCAGCTCTGTCTGCATCAATTTAGATATTAAACTTGCTGCTATATACCATCTGACATCAAGACTGCTTCTTGGAAACAAACAAGCCTCTTCCTGACTGGATCAAACATTTCCTGCTCTGCGAAAATCATATACCACTTGTTTTTATAAACATTTTACTAACTTCTGTAATGTCTTGCATTTCCTTAATTCATACAGTCTTTTAAGCCCCCCCCCCCATTAACTTCTTCGTTTTCCTAAATGGTGCACATCCAGAGTGCACGTTTGTTTTTTGTTTTGTAGTTGTTATTGTTGTTTTTTGGTTCTCATTTATTTTTCTTTTTAATATGAGCCGGAAGAGTTGCTTACATTTGTGGGTTTTCTTTTCGACAGAAACTGCATTGTACAAGCTAAGCATTTGAGCAGTCCCCTCCATTTCCAACAGCCTAATGTATTGTCCATTATCTAATAGATCAATTTAATTCATAAGACTTTGTTTAAGGTTTGTTACCTTGTCACATACTTCACGTTTATATTTGAAATACTTTGTATCCAGGCAATCATGCTGTGTTTATGATTGTGTATAACTTTCGCTGGAAGTGGAAAAATGAATGAAATGACATGAAATGAAATGAACAAATAAAAACAGGCAACGTTGTGAATTTTCTGCTTTTATTTTCCTCTGGTTTATAATTATGACACACCAACTAGTTCAGACAAAATTTTCGTTAACATTAAGTCTCATTCCATTCTCATTTCTCTCCAAAGATACACCGTATTTTGTTTTACTTTTGCTTTGAATTACCACAACAGCAGGCACTTCTTTAAAGCCAACGATTGATACACACCATGGAGAAACTGTCATGCAACACAGGGAAGTTGAAGGTGCTGAATTCCAAACACCAGTGGAAGTCAAGCTTGGATTCCTCGCTGAGCAAGACGTTATAGGGACAGTCAAAGAGTTTCTGGAAGGGAAGCTGGAACAATTAGGGTGAGGGGTGTGGCAGTAGGGAAGAGGATACATGGCTTTTAAAAACAATATGCCAGCCTGCTAGACAGTGCCAAGTAAATTGGTCAGCAAATTGACCCAAAATTTAAGGAATCGGTCCATTCTTCACGACAGTAATTACTACACTGTGTGCATTAGGTCGGACTTTGTCTTCCCATGTTTTGATGTATCCATATGCGGCCTACCGCTTACTTTTTATCAACTCAATGCCTCAGTGCCTAGAAATAATTGGTGATTTAATACTATGAAGTTAACCGCGCAACAACCAAGCATCGACACAAGTCAAAACAACGAGGCTACTGCTCAAGCGGGGTCATCCCACGACACTGACACCCACGAGTTCGACATTGAAACTAGTCCATGAGTAATACAGCTCACGAGTACGTCATACAGCCCATGAGTTCGACACTCGGCAAATAAAGCCCGTGAGCTTGATGCTTGGTAAAACAGCCCACGAGTATGACGAGTTCGACAGATACAACACGAGGTTAAATGTGTCAGCCTCGTGGACCTGTTTGCTTAGTGTCGAACTCCTGGGCTGTATGACTCGTGAGCTGCATGACTCGTGGGCTGTACGACTCGTGGGTGTCGGTCTCGTGACGTGCATCCGCTCAAGCTGCCTCCCAAGCTGAAGCTTCAGCTCCATCACAGCCCTCGCCACTGATGCGAATGAGTGACACTGAATTATATGCAAGAATTTTTAGCGATCAAAGCGAAAGTCGAAATCTAAATCGGTCTCAAGTCAATGACCAACCTCCACCAGCCGTAGCTGATACACGAGCTCGGTGACTTCAAACACCAACACGGTCTGCGGGAAGCTTGACAGCAGAGGTCTCATCCATCAAAAGCAAACTGTCACAACTGGAATGAACAATGAGCATAAATTCAGACAAAATCATTGAAATTGAACATACGCAAATTCTTTAGAGACAGGTATAGAATTGGAAGAGGAGACTCAATTGCTACTCTAAAAGATATGTTTGCTTCTTGCCGCTGAGATCGACGTCTGGACAACGTCCGGAGAACAAAATTCCTCGCCTCGGGCAATAGGGCCTTAAAGGAGAATTAACCCAAAATTAACATGTGGAATGAGTGAATGCAGCACATCAGTGAAAGTTTGGGGAAAATCGGACAATCCGTTGAAAGGTTATGAATTTTTGAAATTGTGGTGATGAGAATGCTGGATCAGAAGACAACTGCGGATCATGACATCACATATGGACTACGATACAAAGAAAATGTAAAACTTCCCACTCAAACTAAAGATATTTCCCGGACCCCCACCGGTCTTCTCGATCTTTTAGCAGTGTGAACGCTGGTAACTGAAACTTCGCGAAGTTTCTCACGTGACCAGTCCACAACCTGTTTGTGGGCGGTGCCTCATAAGCGGGCGGCCAATTGCAATGCACAGTTGTTCATTGTTACGTCACAATAACTAGCCATTGGACGGCACTCTCCTTTCGTACGCACGCGCTCTACAGTGACCAAAACTTCGGGAAGTTTGGCTGCCCGTGTGGACGGACGACCAAAACTTCGCTATCTTAAATTTCGTGATCTTTTGGCAGTGTGATCGCGGTTATTGGCGAAATATAGAGCATACATATCAGGCTGAAATTATTGGCTTTCAGCGAGTAGTTGGCCTACTTGCAGCTTTAATTTACAGAATTAAGATTTCCGGGTCTAGGGCAATTACCCCGGACCCTTCCCCTGGCCCTAATCCTGATCCTAATCCTGAACTTATTCCTAACCCTTACCCAAACTCCTAACCCTAACCCTAATCTTAACTCTAACCTTACCACTAACCAGTATTTAGCCGGGAGTAATTGCCCTCTGGGGTTAATTGCCAGGATACGAAAATTTCCTGCTTCTATATCAGAATTATGCTCAGATTACCTATATATCGTAGATGCAAATTTTACCCCATAGCATTTGCAGGATTGTTAATAGCATCTATGAAAGTGCATTTAAACACAATTACCGATTTTAGCTAGTCTCTTGGGTACTACGTTTAATTAAAACGTAATAAGCCCGGCAAGCTCATAACGGGGTTCCCGTGAATTAAGATATAAAATATCATATATTAGAGCATGGCCTATGTCAATCAAGCAATGTATCCACTATCATATTTTTCTAGCTTCTTTAAGTCGTCAGTTTGTTGACTCATAATGGTGTGCATTGTGTGCTGAATTCATGCAGCCCTATTTTCGATGCTCATTCAGTCATTTTTATCTCGGCTGCAGGTCTGGATATGGCAAAAGACCACTCGTATGTACACTGTATTGTAATTAAAGTCAGAATGTGTGTTCATTATATCTGAGGTACATTGTTCTCTCATTGGTGATAAAAATTACTTATATCATTCTTGTTTTTATGAAATAAACTTTGATTCCTGCACTCTTATGGACAAGTGAATGATCGACGTATTACCACCTGTGAAAGACTTTGTTGTACTTCTACAAAAAAAAAGGTGAATATAGTGTAATATGTTTGTGGAAAGTAGCTCATGATCATTTTTATTTTCTTTGACTGAAATCTTTTTATTCATAGTACACACTTACCATGTAACCGTGCGTATGATGTCTCAATATGTAATGAGTAATATGTGTCTTACGTTAAAGTGTGAAGTACTCAATTAGTATGGTGGAAAGCACATGGATTCATTTCCAGTTGAAATGGACGATGAATAAAAAATCAACTAAAAAACATCTAATCGCAGAAAGAGGAGATTCAAATTAATGACTTGTGATTTAAAATTTGTGATGATTTGAGCTGTATTAGAAATCACTAAAATTCAAAAAATTCAAAATTCATTGAAATGTTTTCTTTCTTGTTGCACATCACAACTAAATGAATACACTTTGATTCCTTTGCCTCTATCATACACATGACACAATTTATTTCGTTGTTCAGTTCCAACATACTCTATGCACAGTATAACATGTATAAGCTCTTACTTTCAAGGTGTCATTGACAATAATGACACACAAAAACACACACACACAAATAAACGAGAAAAAAAAACCCTCATAAAATGAGAATAACTACTTATCAAATAGTCACACACTGTCTAGCAATAAAATCCCAGTGACATAAACTATGTTAAGCAATGTGACACAGGCGTAACATTTCTTTCAACATAAAAATCAAACATTTCATAACTAGAGTGTTTACATAAACATGTAATGCAAATGTCTATCGGTGTCTGTACATATTTCAATGTCATTTAAGCACAGGTCTATCACAGAGTGTACAAAACTGTTCATCTTGCATTGCAGGTGCATTTAATTTAATGCGAGCCCTCAACAAATAACGATCACACAAATATTACTCACTGCACCCTATTATTCTACCACTTTTCATAAGATGCCAAACGCTCAGGAAGTCAGCTTAAATCTTTTGCCTAGCAAAGAAAGGAACACATATGATATGGGAATTCCTTTTTGTACATAATTCAAGCATCTAGGCAAACAGCTGTTGAAAATACACGATGACAACTTGTGGCCAATTCACTACAGCAGCTGACCACATGCTTTTGGAAAAACATAAGTGAAGACAAACACAGACAAAACCAAAGTAAAAAATAAATAGTTTGATGATGGATGTTTCTTATGACTTGCATAAAGGAGGAAAAAGAAAAAGGTGGACTGATTACATGTTATCAACATGCTTCTCTCTTCTACCTTCATATCAAAAGTTTGACACTTTTATCAAAAATACCCCTACCCCTTCCTATGTCAGGTGTATAGGCCTACATTGCATTCAGCACTCTGTGTAGCCAAAGTGGAAAACTTCATGCCAAATCTTCAGGCCATATGTAAACATCTATCTTTGACTAGCTGAGGAGCCACATGCTCTGTAGATATATCCAGAGGATCTGACTTTGAAGCTCAAGGCAGTGTAAGGAGGCCATGCAAAATGAGCCAAGTCATTGAAGCAATTTTGAAATGACTGCCATAAGTATCAATGCCTATAGATTTTCTTGTCAGCAGACATCACACGTAACTACGGGTGATCCCTGCAATTACCAACACAGATTTCACGAACTCCTAGTGTAAGAAAGACAAACACACCTGATAAATTGGATACAACAATAAACGCATTTCATTGCAAAGCAAGAAAAGTGTAAAAAACAACCTAGTTTATGACAAGCTTAATCTGCACTTTAGATCAATTGTTACAAAGGGTTCAAACTCAATTACAGATTCACTTACATAAATTTATTACAGGATGGAATAGGTATGTACCATTGCATGCCATAAAACTAGAAAAATTATGCCGACACACAAAAAATAAAAACAAACAAAAACAACATGTATTTGCAGCACTGACCATACCCTGTGGAAACATTGTTTAGAATTGTTTGATTCAAGTTTATCAATGGCATAAATTCTATGCGTAAACCTGTATGTATGTCTCTATCAAAATATTTATAGAAGATCCTGAAGTTCAAAGATGGACATTATTCTAATTGCATTGAAGCGACATTTATTTCACAGTGTAAACAATATGTCACACATAACACTTAACAATGATTCAATGCATTGGCATTTAAGTCAACAATTTTTCTGTTTTTCTTGCATATTACATTTTATTGGATTTATGTTTCTGTCAAGTTTCTGTAATACACAACAATTGTTCTTGCCATGTCAGGCAAGCCCTGGAAAAATTCCAGCCTGTACCACAGTAATGTGTAATAATTTAAAAACTTTGTGATATATTGTCTATTAGGTATACAGAAGGACAGACAGACGAGTAATATTGCATCACTAAAGTTGGCGTATGATGTTATAAGACAGATTTGTACTGGACACATTTACTACCTGGTGAATGCACACACACATTAAAACACATGCACATACACACACATACACGTATACACACCAGACTCAAACAGAACATTACTAAGAGATATGATACACTCTTGTTAACTTACAATACATGTAGAATGTGATCCACAAATGACATTGGCCCAAATTTACAAACGTAGCTTAAATTGAACTTACGGTTCAAATTAAAACCACCGACTAAAACCAGAGCAAAATAGCCCTACCTGTCACATGTGTGTTGTCTGTGTGCATTCATCACTGGACACCTGATGGCTTGTACATGATGTGCTACCTTGAATTAGGCACTCAAAATTTGCATAATCCACCGTGAATTCCAGCCAATCAGTTTGATGGTTTTCTTGGAGCTACGTGTCATTCCCAGGTGCTAACCAGCCATGCATCAAGCATTTTAAAGGAGGCAAAGAAAAAAAAACCTGCAAAAATCAGTCTAATCAGCTATCCAATCGACAGTATAAGCCAGTTCGGAGTTCCAGTTTGAGCATGAGCAGAAAAAGGTCATTTGTACCGAGAGACAAGCTGGTTTTTTATTTCACTGAGATAAGCAACTGTAATGTTATGATTATTCGTGGAATCCTTATAAATAGTGCCTGACAGTACATCCACCTGACAGCAAGCCTGGTATTTGGCAATGTTAACAGAAAAAGATTGTTAATGTATTCAAAACAGCACAATGAAATAGATGCTTCCCAAAGTGTTGATTGACAAACCATCCTGGTCACTTCATCTACACAGGTTCATTCTTTGTTAGAATACGAGTTCCATAAATCGCTATGTTGGGCAAGCTGCTGCATTATGTCGCTTTGAATTTAGTGAAGTGCCTAACCAACTGCGAAAAATGAAAGGTCATTTGTACCCATGTGCACATGAGCTATCTCCGAACTGGCTTATTACATAATTTTAACAATAACATAATCATGTGCATGTAGTCACTGCAGCTTACTGTAGTTGGTAACTAGTATATAAAGGAACGTTCCATTAAAGAGGCATTCCAGACGATTTTCATAATTTCACATCATGTAGTACATAACTTGCCAGCTCCCTGTCTAGATTTGTGGAATTTATTGTGGTCCTTGAGCAGACAAGCAATACTCTGAAAAATCTGAAACAAATTACACCAACACTTAAGTGCTGATGACATAGGAGCCTCACATATTTCAGAAATGTAGCCGTGTAATTCCATTACAATACCACTTGCTTAAAAAGTTCACCTGTGTAGAATGTATGCATGCCTTCTTCTTTTGTTCTGCTTCCTTGAGCCCCAAATCATGCATTCTTATGGTGAGGCTGCCATGTCATCATCATTGTCCATTGCAATTTGTTATAAATTTTGAAAACATTCTTATTCCTCATTCCAATCACTATAGATTCTGAAACTCTGTACTCAGTATGATTGATTTATAGTTGTTCAAATGTAAAAGTCTTAAAATCATCTGGAGGTCTCCTTTAACACTCAGTCCTCTTGCTCAAGGAACAGCATGCTGCCTGCAGTTTTAAAGGCAAAACACACCACTAAGGTACACTTGTAAATGGTTTAAGTGCATAGATGGCCTCTGCACTGGAGTGTCATGAGTCTGCAGCAACCAAAATTTCCCCTCAGAAATCACGTACTTGAAATGAAATAGCACTCAATGTTCAAATTGACCCAAATAGATGAAAATTATGCAAAAATAGAGCAGAAGATATTTCACTGGCATTGGCACAGTATTAGAAAATTACTGAATTTCAACTTTCCTATGTTTTCAAGAAATAATGATATTAATCACAATCATGTAAATGTACAAGTGAAAATTTTTGCATATTTCGCACAACCAGAAACTGGCGGGAAAATAAAAGCACATGATATTTTTGCGTGCTATACGTTCCAGTACTTGATGTCTTTATTCTGCGGAATTAAAAGCATGTGAAACTCTTCTTAGAGACAGACAGAGGCAGACATGTTTGGTGGTGACTTCGGTGGTATCTCTAACTTCACAACAAAGCGCACGACTGACTGTTTGCTAAGACCAATCATGTGCATGATCTGAATGATCAAACAAAATAGCACAAAAAAAACATACGAAACAAGTCCACCATTACACTTTGATGCATATTCAATGCAAGCACTGCTCCATTCCTGAAGTTTTTTTATGCTACAAGTGTATGTTGCAGACCAAAATCTAACCTACTTTTATCAGAGCATGTCAAAAATGAACAATAGACCATGCCTAAATAATGGCTCAGGATAAACAAATAATGTTGTTTATGTAACCATTGGGGTGGAAAGGAAATGGAATTAATTCACTGTAAGAAAGTACAATAATTGTGCAATAAAACAGGCTGGAGATGTGCTTGGCTTGTGGCATCCACTCACATAATTTTTTTTTCAGTATTTTCACAGAAATACTGCCTTTTGATCTACAAAGCATTGTGGTTATATGAGTCACATTGTGGACTCACACAAACACAAATATCTGTGATTAGCCAGCGTGTTAAAAACAGAGTTGACCCAACACTTCATAGATTAGATAGCTTGTTTCTACAATAGTACATGTACTCAAAACATGATAAACTGCAATGTCATGATCAGGTAAGAGGTCATTAGAAGTCTATGTCAAAAGACCATCATTGCAGAGCTACCAAGTCTCACGCATTCTGCGTGAGACTCAAGCATTTAGGGGCCGTCTCACGATCTCACGCATGGCACCCATTTTTCTCACGCATCGGGCGAAGTCTGCAACTTGGGCCTATAATAATGAGCATAGCTCAAAATATTACAGTGATAGTTGCGATGGAAGGTATATTTTCCTTTTGACTTTCAAAATAAGTAAAAATAGTCACTTAAAGGACAAGTTCACCTTCATATACATAAGGATTGAGAGTATGCAACAATATTAGTAGAACACATCAGTGAAAGTTTGAGGAAAATTGGACAATCCGTTCAAAAGTTACGAATATTTTAAGTATCTGCGCAGTCACTGCTGGAAGAGAAGACTACTACAGTGTATGATGTCACATGCGTACAACGACAGTTGTACATAAGGAAAATAAAAAGAGAATTTCACAAAACTTTACTTTTTGAATAAAGTGCACATTTTTTCGACTTGCTACTGACGTATGTTACGGGTAATATTATTCCCCCTGCCTTCTGAAAAAGAGAAGTCGAGTGTTCTTTTGTTATGCAAGAAAAATGGAAATATGTTGAACTTTCTTTATTCTTTCTTTATATCGTTGTACTCATGTGACATCACAAGCTATAGTAGTCTTTTCATCCAGCCGTGACTGAGCAGAAACTTCAAAAATTCATAACTTTTTAACGGATTGTCCGATTTTGCTCAAACTCTCACTGATGTGTTCTACTAATATTGCTGCATTCACTCAACCCACATGTCTATGAAGGTGAACTTGTCCTTTAAGTATGCACCTGATCGCACCATTAAGATCTAACAATTGAAAAAAGCTCCCTACCGTGGGAGGCCACAGGGGAGAAAACCCCTCCCACACCCTCGCTCACGCGCACATTCGCCAGCCGAGATGCCGAGTCATGAAAATCTCACTCATAAAATTTTTTTGAACTTGACATCCTTGTCATTGACAGCCTGTGAGTGAAAGCAATACTCTCAAAACTTTAAACATCATGTCCCACATTTTGGGGGGACATAATGGCACCGAAGTTCCTGATTTGAAAGTAACAACATGGGATATGATAACTGCACAACTCTTGAGACGCCCATAGAGAACCAACACAGGTTACAATGCAGACGATAGCACACAACGCATGTTAAAGAGTGTGTACAGTTCTGGTCGAGGTGAGGATTTAGCTTTTAACGTTTTGCGAGATATTCAGAAACCACTCTATGAGATGTCACACAGCATGCAATTCTAAGGGGTATCAAAAGTTTATTTGATGAAAATCGGTTTTGAATATGGCTGAGATATCCAAAAACAAGGTGAAACAAAGAGATCCTAATAAAGTTGAGGCCTGTCGCCTTTTATTATTATCACTTTTTTGGATATTTCAGCCATTTGAAAACCAATTTTCATCAAATAAACGTTGAATCCTTCTTAAAATTACATGCTCTTTCATATTCCATAAGAAGTTTCTCACCATCTCACTTAAGAATGTGCAAAACATGAATCCCCACCTCAACTAGTACTGTACAGTCCCTTTAATATACACAGTCTCAGACTGTAGAAAGATGAGTTGGATGAGAACTTCAGGTCATCACCATGGTAACGGCTGATGTCACTAAAGCCAGAATGCATTGCTCGTCAAAGAAGGCATGTAACATGTGACGACAGTGATTGCCAGTCACTGTCTAATGCAGCCGTGCAGACAGTCGGAGGTAATAAGTGGTAAGATTTTAACACACATCACTTAGAATTAATCTGCAGCATTGTTGATAGGTAGCTCGGCTTCAGTTGACCTGCTCTGACTGGTCGTATTTACAAAAGTAAGTCACACTATTCTGTGAGTCGACAGAAATAAGTTAAGAACTTTCAAAGAACTCTGGAAGAATTCTCTGCGATATCTATGTGAGTTTACAAATGACAAAGTCTTGTTTGTCATGCATGTACGTGTGTGTCACTGTGCTTGTGTGCATGTGAGTGTTGTTGTTTTTGTGGGTTTTTTTTTTTGGGGGGGGGGAGAGGGAACTAGAAAAGTCTCTTCCTGGTGGAGGGTGCTGACATTGTTTGAACTCTACATACTGGGGTGCATAGATACAAAGTAGTAGCCATGATTCTAATTCTGTTCACTAACATCAAAGGACTGATCACTACGTCATATATGCAGCATGTTGTCCAGCAAATCAGCTCTCTGATATTCTGAGACATTAACTCTAACCCCTAACCCTCCAACAACAAAAGTTATTTCCAGTGCTACGTGATCGTCTATCACACAGCATTGTGTACAATAAGAGTAGCGGGTAACCATCAGTTAGTTTGAAAAAGACGGATGTGTAATAAATCATCTGCAATGTATGCTATTCTCAACTTGTCACAAAAATATGTTACACAGATGACAACTGAGTCATAAACAACGATACATCCATGTTGTGTTACTATGGATACTGCACTGACATAACCACTCAATCATTCAATTTTTTTTTCCAGCTGTCATATGACCAGTATACATTTCCAGCTTCTGGGAAAAACTTGTTGTTCTCCAGTGGCAACCCCCCCCCCCCCCCTCAAAAAAAAAAGAAAAAAAGAAAAAAAAAAAGAAAAGAAGTCAAATCATCCGTCCCAACACAGGATGCTCCTGCAACAACAAACATGGTTATAACATTTTTTTTTTTTTTTTTTTTTACAATCAAGTAAAAATTCAGGTCCCAATCATTAACACGCATTGTGCAAAATTCCCTCTGGTTTTAAGGAAACTAATATAGCAGAAGAAAATTGCTGGTCCCGATGACTTTGTTAGAGGTGCCTGTGCAATGTGCACAGGTTTGTAACCTCTATGCCATATAGCATGAAACTATGTGTTTTTACGAAAAACGTTCATTTTCAATGCCCAAGTACTCTCTTCTTATTGACAGCTGGGTAAACAGCAACTGTTTTGGATTAAATGAAAAAGGCAGAAGAGATCAAATTTGCCAGGGGTGTACATCACGAGTTTATCTCCCATGAATCAAGCCTACGAGTCATACAGACCATGAGTTTGACAGTAAGGAAACAAGGCCCACGAGACAGATACATTAAGCCCCATGTTGCAATGTCAAACTTGTTGGCTGTTTTTACCTAGTGTCAAACTCATGGGCTGTATGACTCACAGACCTTCTTTTTTTTCAAAGTCAAACTCGTGGGCCGTGTGATTCGTGGGTGTCAGTCTGGTGGGGTGACCCCATTGGCCAGCATGCCCAGTTTACTACAATTATTGTCCTGGGTGATTTGTTCCCACATTATTCTTCAGTCCTAGTGCCCACCTCCCATATCCTCATGGCCCAGAACAAAATAGATATGTAGAGGTCTAGCGGTTTCTTTGTTTGGGTGGGAAAAGGATGGTACTGATTTTCAAGGCCCCTATCACGATACTAAGTGTACTCCCATGTTGTATATCTGTGATCACAGTGAACACAAGGGTACTTTTGTGTGGAAGTCATACATACAGAGATCTCAACTTTTTCCTCAAAAGCAGCCATGGAAGCAGAGATGGTGCACATTACATTACTGCAGCCTTGCAATGCCCATGCAGACAGGGCTGTAGGGGTAAGAGTTGTTGAATAGACAGGGCTACAATGGTATACATTTGTACCTACACACCTTTACTTTAACAATCTTATACTACACGGACAGAGGAATTCTTAGTGTCTTGACAGAAATGCATCCAAGATTTTACAAGTTTTGCAGTCAACACTGAAATTTTCATTGCATCTCAAAAGTGGAAATCATCAAACTGACATCAACTTGCTAGCAACACACAATATAAACAGGCCATTGATTTCAGACACATAGTCACGCAAATCACACACAAACACACACACAGACACCAGGACACACACATCATTTTTGTAGCACCACCCTGTGAAGGTTAAGACAGTCTGTACTACGACACTTGACCCTGACTCACATAAACAAGAATGTGGGTGCGACCACATGACTCCAGACGCATGGAGCTCAAGACGCAAAGGCCGAATTCACGAAGGTAGTACAACCATGGTTGAAACCATGGACAAAAACCATGGAGCGCCAAGTGTCGCACGGAACATTTCATTACGAAATTGGTCATTTCGTCAACAAACTGAATGTTTTGTTACAAAATTATCATTTTGTGGACGAAATGTTCATTTAGTTACAAACAACCATTCCATCGATGAAATGACCGATTTCGTAACGAAATATTCCATGCGACACTTGGCGCTCCATGGTTTTCGTCCATGGTTTCATTTGTACCACCTTCGTGAATTTGGGCCAAAGAGGGTACAAGGGTGACATCGTCTACAGAGAACATCACAAACGTGGCAGTTAAAAAAACGGCAGCATGATGGTAATCCAGCATTTCAGAATCTGTCATTTAATACTGTGATACACCTCATAATGTGTCTACTGTCTTGATACAACATGCACACACAGAGTGTAGCAAAAAGGTCAGATTTGACCTTTAATTTGCTGTTTTAAAGACACAGTAGCATGGGTAAAGTTGGCCTGATTGAATTGCTCTCCATTTGCTGCCCATCTGCATACATTTGAAAACCATGACTAGTGCAGGCCTGCTAAAATAGAATTGCTCTTAAGCAAGTATGTGCATCAGAGGCGTATGCTCATCGGTAACGTTCAATTCAGAACGAGATTCTTCAGCAGTGTGTGTACTTACACTAAAGATCAGTTACAAAGCTGTACACATTCTGTTTCGGGAATTCCTGAATATATCCGGGAATTCCTGAATATATCCGGGAATTCCTGAATATATCCGATATCTGACCTGCCTTCCCATTGCATGATATTCTCATGCTTCTGGGTCTTTGAGATAAATATGCCCACAGTAGTCTGCGATTACAACAGACATGCCTCCTGCTATAATATACCCAGTTAATCACACACAGAGAGTTTAATATGGCTGGCCCCGCAGAGTTGGATACTGACAAAATGATTTCCAATTTTTGTCTCACAGGACAGAATGTGACGGTGGCAACCGAAAAGTTCCAAGTTTCTCCTCGACAGGGATGATGCCTTTGATACCAACAAAGCTTCTTTAACAGCAAACTTTCGTTTTCACAGAGCAGAGCTAAGAGAACAACTCCATTCCAAATGATGTAATGTCAAACAAAATTTCCCCCATTCATCAAAGAATGACATCTCAATGTTTAGCGCACATTTTGTAGTGATTCGAATTTACAGACAATACTTTGTCAGGTAAGACGAAAATTCAGTGGGCTGCAGTTTTCCTCCTAGGACAGAATATTTCACATTTTCCTTCAACCAAAAACTACAAATGAGAACAGAAATAAATACTCACACCGGAGAACGAAAGCTGTGATGGTGTTGTGATGGCGGTAACTTTCCTTTGTTTGACACCATGTGTCTGGCACTGAAAAGCAGCAGATCTTATCAGTATGATACCAAAGGAAAGCTTCAACGACTCGTGCCATCGTGACTGTCCGACATGAAATGACGGCCGACCTGCTTCTCCACAGCTGTTTCACAACCTCCCACTCTGCATCAGCCTCACAGAACCACTTGAATGCCAACAGTAGACTAATCCCCAACTTCGATGTACTTGGACCTGATATCTGAAGGGTTAAAGGAATCCAGATGCCTTACACCAACCAAAAAACACGGGAATCGGGTGGTTGAACATAAACGCAAGAGCACCCATAGCTTATGCATACTGTACGAGCTGACATTTTCGCGTACAGATATTTTCGCGAATTGCTACTTGGAGGACATTTGCGCGTGTTGTTAATTTCGCAGTTGCGACGGTCTAACTGAACGTAACTATCTGCGCGTTGTTATTTTCGCGTGTTGTTATTTTCGCGGTTCAAAGGCGATTCGCGAAATTCGCGAAAATAAAACCACCGCGAAAATTTCAGCTCGTACAGTACCTGGTCACCCATGCTTCTGACCAAGGGTACTGGTATTTACTGTAAGATGCAGCAGTCATAATGTTACAAAGTACTACATAGGTCAACAAAGATTTATCGTATAGCAAACAAAATGCTTTATGCACTGAACAAATAATGTTACAAGGTAAAAGTAGAGTGGGTATGAAAGCACAATCGGAGCATGTGTTCCCTTCTCATTTCAAAATGCAGGGGCTCTCTGATCAGTACTCTTTGAAATTTGTAGCACACTATGAATAAACTTCGGTAAAAAATTGAAAACCGATGCTTCTGAATGAGATGTGTTTCAGCTGAGCAACTACTATTTTTCAGAAGTTACATGAGCAGTCTATAAATTCTACCTCTAATGGCTGAAGCTAGTAGACCAGACAACAGAAACTGTGACGACTCTCGCGCAAACTTGCGAACAAAACCCAGCACGGGATCCTCCTTCCGACTGAATGCCCTATAGAGGGCGCTTGACCAATGCGCCACTCGCATTGTGCTTTGAAAAGATGCTGTCAATTTAAGTACCAATGTGCCCTGCCTTATGCCTTCTACAATGCTCACATCATCTAAACACAAGACATAGCAAAACACACACACAAAAACACTTACTTTCCTTTCATTCACTACTTTTTGGCACATTCTTTCTTCAAGAGCAAAATATTGACATCTGGACCCTATAAACAGTCACTTTTTCATACTCAACTTTTCCTGTACACTTAAAATTCTTGCTATACATGTACATTATGTCTCTCTTCATACACAGCCACATTCTACACGTCTTTCTTACAATGTACATACTTTCTGTCATATACACTTCAGAATTCTTTCATATATAGATATTACTTTCTAGAATCTCTCTCTCTCTATAGTGCTATCATCTCTTTGATACATAAAATGTCTTGTTCTTCTTGCATTCATACATGAGGTGGTTCTGCCAACACTGTAGCCACAATTGAGACCGAAAATCCAGTAGGGCCTATACATTACAGCGTAGGGTTTGTAGCATACAATTCACGGTGACGGAGATGGAAAATCAAATCCATTAATATGCACCTGTCAGTATGTTTCTGCACTTCTGTAAGTCTTCACATTTGTATGTGTTTGAATATTCCACTAATCTCATTTCTCAAAAGATGTAGTTTCTTCTACAGTTTGCTGAAGACATATCACAGACAGTATTTTGTACCATATCATCAAATTTGTTCCCAAACATTCAAAAGAAATTCTTATTGTCATGTGTGTTTTGTTGTATAAAGATGCATGAATTGCAGCATTAGAGCTATCTTTAATAGTCATGTTAATAAGATAACTAAGGTGAGGGTGTGTATCTACATGGGGAGGCCATGTCATTTGATTTACAGTGACATTCAAAAGGTTGTAACCTTTTTTTACCACTTTCTCCATTTTGCTCCAAATTTCACTGTTCTCATTTTGGTGTCACTTTCATCATGGAACAAATAAAAAAAGGTTTCTGAAATGTTTACAATTTACTGGTAAGTAATCATTGTGAATCTGCAAAAGCTGTTCTATGGATGACAAACCCAAAGCTGTAATGTACCTTTAGAGCACAACTACCACCATGCTCCTTCTGTACATAAACCCAACAGGTTAAGCTAGTGCTCTGCTTAAAGGAACATTGTGCAGGTGGACTTTCGAAGCCCATAATGCACAATCGTCATCATGCTAAGTGTGAAAACACTTGCCCGATATCTTGTAGGATTCAACACCTGCCCACAAACCGCTCATCACAAGATGGACGATGACAATGTCTCACAAGTTTGTTGCTCTTGTCTGGTGATGGCCAAGCTCGGTCAGATTCTGTCCACCTCCACACGATATTTTCTCACGATACAGCTCTATCTTATCTACATGCACATAACTATCTATCTAAAATTTCTGTTCTCTCCTCTCCCTATATCTCCTCTCCTACAGGGTACCACATGTCATTCACCCTAGTGGCATGTATCAATGAAGCACCCCTCTCCTACTATGCATCACTGTTTTTCTCCACAATTTCTGTCCATCACTGCCTACGTCTGACTATGCCAGTCTGTAACTAGAATGACCTCACATACACACCAACCATCGACATTACATGACCACCAATCTACAGACAGCCTCACTCTAGCACATTCCACAAATAACTTTGGCAACTTGTAGTTTGGATTGATGTACAGAACAGCGCTGCACCTCAGTCCACCAGATACGATTGATTCCTCCACACTATGCACACCTGTCATCATTTCTGAGTATGTTAAATCCACCAATTCCTCTCCCGCCAGATCGAAAGCTGTGACCTCAATTCTCATGTGTCAGGGTCTTCAAAGAGTTGTGTACAGCATTTGGCACCCACACATACCCCAGAAGGCTCTACACCTCCTTAGCCCATGCTTCATGTCCCACCTCCAACACCCTAACAATGCCATCCCTAACATCCAAAAGGCCTACCCTCAACATCGTCACTCCCCATTCATAACTCCTCATTCCCTACCCCAACATCCTAGCTCCCTACCCCTAACATCCTAACTCCCTAACCCTGCCATTCTAACTCCCCACCCCTTTTCCTAACTCCCTAACCCTACCATTCTAACTCCCCACCCCTAACATCCTAACTCCCTAAACCCTACCATTCTAACTCCCCACCCCTAACATCCTAACCCTACCATTCTAACTCCCCACCCCAACATCCTAACTCCCTAACCCTACCATTCTAACTCCCCATCCCTACCATCCTCACACCTCACCTCTATTAGCTTCACTCCTTACCCTTAATATCCTTGCCCTCTGCCCCTTACATCCACACATTCCACCTCCAAATCTTCACTACCCAGCTTAACTTGTTCGTTTCCCACTAGCAGGGCTGTCACCATTCATCAGTCAAACTAGGGATATTCCATAGAGCAATCAGGGAGACATTTGTGTGTTACACGCATCTCAGTGTGGGCAAAAATAAGTCCCGAATTAGGAAGATTATATTTTGTTATCTGGACACGAAGAGATACTTTGATTTTTCAGAAGGCCTAGTGAAGAATCAGGGAAGCTTGGCAGCTCTGCGCATATAGAGTAAATCTTCACTCCCCAACCATAACACCCTTTACTCCCGCACCTGATATCCTCGCTCTCTAGTCCTTGCACCCTCACACCCTACCTCCAACATCCTTGCTCTCTACCTCTAAAATCCTCAATCCCTATCTCTAACATCCTAACTGCCCACCCTTAATATCCTCACACCCCGCCATCCACATCCTAACATTCCACCTCCAACATCCTTTATCCCTACCCTAACATCCGAAGTCCCCACCCTTAACATCTTCATTTCCCATCTGTAAATCTTCACACCCCATCCCTAACATCATAACTCCCTACTTCTAACATCATAACTCCCCACCTCCACCACCCTCACATCCCACCTCCAACACCCTCATTCCCTATCCCTAGCATCCGTACTCTCTACCTCTCACACCCCAACATTCCACCTCCAACAACTCCACTACCCATTTACAACGTCTTCGCTTGCCAACCATAACATTCTCACTCCCAATCCCTAATGTCCTCAAATGAACAGTAACAGGACAGCATCCACAGAGACTATCTCTGCAGTAATTTCACTTATTTTGTCTCCAACATAAATGCTGGCCTACATTTCTCTGACAGAAGCAACCGCCCCAACCCCTCTGAATTCTGCCAAGATCTTTCCACAGATCTTACCCTTGTTAGGCTTCAACCCATGTAAGACTTAACAAGCAAGTCACCTTGTCTCTCCATTTTCCTGATAATCCTCTCTAGTTTCAGTCCTTTCCAGTACAATTTCGGAGTAGAACAGACATCACACTACTGCATTTCCTCCAAAATGAGTAGCACATCTGGCACAAAAATCTTATTTACTCATTGCAAAAATACTTTCAAATCTTCATAATTTCCAGGGCATAGTCTTGTGTTTCATCCTTTGGTGAGCATCCAGAACAAAAAAAAACAAATATATAGTTCATCGTTTGGTCTTTTGTTATCTGCAAGATATGCCTTCTCCTCGTAGATTTGAAAGAAGTAGAGGGTGTGGAATCACATCCATCCCACTTGAAAAGGAATGGGTGGGGACTCACGCCCATCCAACACCAGAAGAGAAACAGATTCAGATAATTAGGAACATACACAAAAATCAGCAAACAGCACAAACTCCTGACTGCAAAGTTTAGACACCACTGTTTCTTCCTGAGCAGGTGTATGAGCAGAAGAGATGAACATTCATGCATCATTCAGGGATGCCAATCTTGTAAATGGCATTGCAGCATTTTGATGGCTGAAAAAGTGGTACTTTTGGTGGAAAAAACAGTATTTTTACCTTTCCTCCAATAGACACGTGTAGTGAACGGAATTTTGGAAAAACGATATTTTCCATGAAACCTGCAGTATTTTGGGTAAAAATAAAACAGTACGTAATACTGCAAAATGTATTAAATAGTTTGCCTCTATGACCATTGATCTCTCTCAAGCTCTGAATCAAAATCCCAGCAGATATCAGAGCAGGCTTACAAGTCTACTTGGTGTCCTGATATATCCTCCTCACTTTTGCATGCAGCAGAGTTACAGTAGGAATGAATCCCGTCAGTCTGAGGAATAGTTTCAGGTTTATACCGTATGTCCAAAAAAAAAAAATTACAATGGGTCTCTCTGCAATTAATAACTTTAAAAATAGTGAATCAATCCAAATACAATTTCAGGGTATGAAACTATAACTCATTGCCCACATCTTACAGAAAATCCCATTCGATTTGCTTCACTGGTCAAAGAGAAATGAGGAATTTTGTAGAGCATGTCAGGAATCTCTTCCCTCAAAGTTCTGTCCATTGTCTTCACATATTAATATGCAGTTCCACGAGCATTCAAGTGCTAAACTTGGAAAAATCAGACTCATGACATGCTTTACAACAATCCACATTTCTCTGTGACCGCGTAACCGAATTGAATGGGGTTTTCTGAAAAATAGAGCTAAGATGTTATATTTTAAGACCCTGAAGTAGCATCTAGACAGTTTAATCACATTGGGAGTTATCAATGCAAAAATCCGCTTGTAATTTTTTTTTTTCGGACATACTGTATATCAGTCACTTACAGTAGCAAAGTGAGGAGACTGCAGCAAACCAGGGCGAGGTAAAGACAACCTCAGGAATCTTTACAGATGACATCCTTGAAATGACATTTGGGATGGTTTGGTGTGTCTCACCAACATGTAAGAAGTAACTCACAGAGTCACCGGTGCACCCAGACATATGCAGCATACAAGAAAGAAGATTTTACATAGTGAATATTTTTTAGATATATACACTGTATGTGTAAGTATTGAATTCTCTCCCTCTACACCTCTCTCTTCTCTCTGCAAATCAAGTGGAATAGGAGAGAATGACAATGTTGAACTAATTCAAACACTTTATAATATAACCTGGAGAAACATGAAATATTAGTCTTTTTTTTGGGGGGGGGGAATGCATCATGTAATTCACACTGACGTCAGTGTGATAGACTAAAATATGTTCTGTCGTTCACACTGACATCAGTGTGAAGGACTTAAGTGCATTCGGTCATTCACAATGACATCAGTGTGAAGGAATAAAATGCATTCGGTCATTCACATTGACATCAATGTGAATGACTAAAATGCATTCGGTCATTAACACTGACATCAGTGTGAATGACTACATGTTTGTAAAACGTGTTCTGTCATTCACACTGACATCCGTGTGAATGACTACAATGCAATCTGTCATTCACACTGACATCAGTGTAATGCCTGAATGTCTTCACTTTGATATCTCCCAGAGGGGCCAGGGATTTTGCTCAAATCTTGGTATCCATGCAGGACGCCATCCACCCAATTATAAAAACATTGATACTAACATTTTGATGATTTGTCCCTTACTTCATTTTGCCAGAGTGTGACACAAACACTATCACCTTAAAACATTTACCAAAGACCTTTGAAGTAGACATGCCATTCAAGATACTCAAGAAATGAAGACAACAGTATGAGAGTGAGAGCGAGAGAGAGATAGATAGAGAGAAGCTAAGAGGGCAAAAATGTACTTGCAGTCTCAATGTTCAAAAATTCAGTGAGAATGCAGCGTCATTCAATAGCTACGCTTTGAGAGAAATGGTGAAAATGGAGAGGACAATTCGAGAGAGATCAGCTCAGGCGGTGAGGAGCAGAGGCACTGGAGGAGGCGGAGGAGGGGAGGCTGAGCTGATGGCAGAGGACGGATGGCTCTCCCCTCGACAAGTCTGGCAGCGAAATGTAGCGTGGGTTTGGAGGAGGAGGAGGGGCTCGCGGTGGGGCGAGGGAGCCCTTCAGTGTATGGCAGTGTGTGGTCCAATTTGGACAGTGTAGGCTCCTACCAGTAACAGGGTCTGCAATGGACACAGGGTAATAAAAATAATAATGATAAATTACTTTCATATAGTGCATAATACAAAAGATTTTATTAAAAGTGCTTTATAAAAGATGCATACATACACTCACTTAGGAGCACATAAACTAAACTACAATGAATTGAATAATACTACAATATATTAAAAATATAAGAAAATAACAATCAGGGGCATTAGAACAGAAAATACTTCAGAGAGGATACAAAATAATTCAAGTGATGTGTAATTGAGGACACTATCTGGCAAATTGTTTCACAGTTTGGGGGCATACAAAGAGAAGGCATGATCACAACAGCAAGTGTAAGTGCTGAAACCAGATGCATATCGAAGATGAGCATCTTTACTTGACCTAAATCTACAGGATGAAACCATTGGTTGGAGAAGGTCCAGTAAGATAAAGTCGGGGCAAAGCCATGTTTGATTTTGAACACCAGTAACAAAATCTGACAATTAATACGATTAACAATGGACAGAAGAGGCTCTGGGTGGAAGCATCTTAAAGCAATCTATTGGGATGACATTTCCATTCTTCTCTTGACTGTATACTGTATATGCCGAATATTTTGCAAGGTTTTTATTTTCGTGAATTTTGCGAGTCAGCTGCAATTCGCGAAATTAAAGACTCACGAAAATATTGACTCTGATCCCCATATGAATGTGATGTACGCGAATACATTTCTCCGTTCAGTACAGGATTCTATGATCGCGAATTTAAGCACTCGCAAAATCGTTGGGAAGTCTCGATTCCCGAAAATTTAGACTCGCCAAATATATGGCGTATACAGTAACACATCAAGACATTGGAATGCACTTTCCCCTAGACTAACAACAACAACATACTAACAACATACAATGTCTTTCATTGATCATATCAGTACTTCAACACACAATTGACAGCTCATGTCATTAAAAGAATCTTGGTTTGGAAAATCTTATGTGAGCATATCCAAGTAATCTGAAGAAACGTAGTAGATAATTTGTTTATAAAATGCATGGCAATTACTTAATTATTCCTTTGGCCGAATAAGTGATGTTGAGCCTTTCATAAGTCAACACAAGTAAACATGCATTAGCATAGTATACCAGTAGGTCCTTTTGGATAGACTTACATCTGTGTATGGATCTGGAACAGTAGAAATGGTGAGAACGTTCCTCCCAGATCTGGGTGTGTAGGACAGCACAAAGTTGCTTCCCTGAGAGAACAAAATGGAAAGAGCATGGCAGAAGAACAGGTGCAATGATTTTAAAGTTCTTTAGCTAAAACATGGTCCAGTAAAACCTGGGTATAAGGTCACCCACAGGGAGACAAACAAGAGGTTTTCATTGGGGAAGCTGGTCTTTGTACACAGGTTCATTAACATGCAAACTTCTATGAAGGTAAGACATTTTTTGTGGCCTTTGTGGACAGGTAGTGTTTAAAGACAGACTGTCCCTGCAGCATGTTTTACTGCACTATTTCACACATTTATAGTTGCATTGTACCTCAACTATCCAGGGGATCTTAATTTTTTCTCGCAAGTGTTTGCAACTCTCCTCAACACAGGGCCATTCTCACTGAGCTTGAAAACACACAAAGTAAGAATGGAGATTGCTTAGCAACTTTACCAAATTCGACAGAAATCTGCACGAAACTTGCAAAGCTGAGTGCAAAGTTTCTAGTTTGAATAAGTGGACTTGGTATGCATGGTTCCTCCTGAAATTTCTTTTTGTCAGAGCTTACTTTGGGAGTTTTGGGAGTACTGAGGACATGCAGTGCAAAACTTTGCAAGTTTTCATGTGTCAATATTATGTAATGAGTATGGGACTTGCTTCAAGCTTTAACAATGTCTTCAGGTCTCATACTAATAGGCATATTCACTTTTCAGTAAGGGTTAGGTCTGGGAAAAGAAACAACATCTATTTAATATGCAGTCTACCTGAGTGAGTTGAGGTAGATATCTTCCGTTGAGAAGGACCTGTTTGATGTAGCTAGATCCAGACAGCTTGCAGCTAATGGTCCACCCGGGACCCAGGGTGGCATGGGCAAGAAAGAGCAGCATTCCGTGACCTGGAAGACCAGGACAGAGTAAATTTCAAACATGTACTGTAAATAATATAATCCTTTCAATGGTGAATAATATATTAACTTCAAAAGTAAACAGTATGTTTCTTAAAATATAAACCTTGCAGTAAAGCAAATAATTTATTCATTTCAATTGTAAGCTGTAAATTTCTTGAAGGGGTCGTATAGTTTTGGTTGAGACGGGAATCAAGATTTTAATGCTTTGTGAGATAATTAGCAACCACTTACATGAAATATCAAAGAGCATACAATTCTAAAGTGAATCAAAAGTTTGTTTGATAGAAATCGGTTTTGCAATGGCTGATATCTAAAAAGCAAAACAAAGTGATCCTGATGACAGATGGGTCCATCTTAATTTTATTAGGATCTCTTTTTATTTGGATATCTCAACCATTTCAAAACAGATTTTCATAAAATGAATGTTGAATTCCTCTTATAATTTTATGATTTTTTATGTTTCATATTGGTGATTTTCTAATCATCTCACAAAGAGTTAAAACCTAAATTCCCATTTCAACCAAAACTTTACAATCCCTTTATAATACAACACTTATTGTAGAGTAGATAGTACACTGCATGTCCATTTCACTAGTAATCTTAATCTTTCACCTAATCTTGATGCTTGGTATGATCCTTTTTAAACAAAACGCCCTACACACCATAACTCACTACAGGTTAATCAAATAACATAAAATCATTGGTTTAAAAAAGGAAAAGCTTAATTGAAAGCAAAATGGTTCAGATATATGCAGGGAATATGCCCCTACATTTCATACAGGTGAGTCTGTTAGGAGGTTGTCATGGTAATCTTTCAGTGCATCCAATCAGATTTGAGTGTGTGTGTGTAGGTTACCTTGGTAACAGTAGTAGCTGTTGGAGTCGAAGGATATGAGAGCAACATGCTCCGTGGCCTCCCTCAGCCGATAGCAGTGCAGAGGGAAGACCGACTTGAGAAGTCGTGCAGTGCCAAACAAAAACTGGCTCGCCGTCGCTTCCAGTTCGCAGCAGAGTCTGTGAAAAGAATCATCCGAGTTTATTATGACGATTTGTGGACAAATCTTTGGCAGATACTTTAGCAAGCATTGACAAGAAATGAGTAGTTAAGCAGCTGAAAGTTGTACTGTGGCCTACGAAACAGATACCACACATAGTAGTAGCTTTTCATCAAAGTTTGCAGTACCGATAGTCATGACTAAATGCCATCTAGAGTTCAGAGTTCAGGCACTTAGAGGTTTGTTTGAGTCCAGGCTACACACTTCTATTGGCAAGATTTGATGTAGTAGACTCAGCTATAACGTCTGCACCCTTGTGTCGTAAAATTAGTCAACTCGTCAGCTCACATTAACTAATAGCAATGTCTGCCCATCCCCCAGGTCTGTTCCCACTACTGCCAGGCACCCAGCATTACAACTGGTTGAGAGGTAAAGTGGTTAAAGGAATCGTATAGTTTTGGTTGAGACCTAATTTCAGGTTTCTAACATTGTTTGGTGAGAAAATGAGAAACCTCTTATGAAATATGAAAGAGCATGTAATTCCATGAGGAATTCAACGTTTATTTGATGAAAACTGGTTTTGAAATGGCTGAGATATCCAAAACAGAGCGATTCTAGTAAAGTGTGGGACCCACACTTCATTACGATCGCTTTGTTTTACTTTGTTTTTGGATGTTTCAGTCATTCCAAACCTGATTTTCATCAAATAAACTTTGAACTCCTCTTCAAATGATATGCTCTGTACTATTTCGCAAGTGTTTTCTTGGTATCTCGCAAAAAGTGAAAAGACAAATTCTCATCTCCACCAATACTGCACTATCCCTTTAAAGTACCGTAAAAGCAGAAATTTTCATGAAAGCAAGTTTTTGTGCTCAGCTGGATGAGACAAATTCGTAAAGAAAACTTTCATCGGTTGGAGATGATCATTCAATGGAAGTTACGACTTCTATCAACCATTAGCAATTTGTGGATGAGCTCCTGTTGACTTTTTCCAGCAAAGTGATCAAATCATTTCTCAATGCTAGAGTAGAAGCTCAAATTGGTGTTTAACTTTTGGTCTTGACGCAAAATATTTACCTCCACAATTTTCAGCTGTCAACTGTACAGCTTTCATCAGTGGAATAACCCCTATTTGCCTTGATCATGTGACGGCCGATAAACAGGTCATACACTTTCAGAAGTTGTAAAGGGGAGTCAAAAAAGCAATCTACATCAGGGCCTTCTCTCAGTAAAGACGGGGGGGGGGGGGGGGGGGGGGGGGGGGGGGGGGGGTAGGGGGAGGCTTCTAACTTTTGAAAGTCTTTGAACCATCTATAAACAGTCACATGATCAAGGCAAAGATGGGTCATTCAGCTGATGAAGGATGTACCTTTGACAGATGAAAATTTTGGAGGCATATATTTTGTACATGTACTGAGATCAAAAGTTTACCACCAATTTCACATTTCTCAGTGCTGTCTACTTGTCTTCAGATTACTGAACCAAAGAGCACTGACAATATGTAGCCTGAATCTTTGTTGAGGGTTGAGTTAATTCTCTTTTATATCCAGATGGGCTCTTTCACCTTTCTTGACCAAAAGTCCCTTTCAAAGGCTAGCATGGTGGAATCATTCCATCCAGTATTGTGTCCAGTGTTAGGGGTGTGTTGGACTAAAGACCATTGGGATGGGTTGATTAATCTAAGGGCTCTTTTGTGCTCCTTAAGCCAGTCATTCAGGGTCCTGCCTGTATGCCCAACGTAACAGTTGGGACAAGCCAAGCAAGTCATCAGCCTGTCCTTTGTTCTATAGGTTCTTTGTCTTCTAAATGAAGCAATCTGCTTTTTAGTGTCTTGGGACTCCTAAACACAACATTAAGCAACCATATCCAAGCCAAGGCTATTAGTATTCCCATCAAGAGTCCCTACACACTGCAAAGCAGATTTATTCACCCAGAAGACAAAGGACCTACAGAACAAAGGACAGGCAGGATGCCTACTCAGATTGTCCCAACTGCTGTGTTGGGGATAAAGTCAGAACCCTAATTGATCATTTAAAGGAGGACAAAAGAGCCCTCATGATTCAACCATCCAGCTCATTCTGCTTCAGCTGAACATGCCTCCAATACAGGGCACAACATTGGATGGTATGATGCCACTATACTTTTAGCCTTTGAAAGGAACTTTTAGTCAAGAAAGGTGAAAGAGTCAAATATGGATTAACCCGTTGAGGGCAAGTCCCAAGTACGCTCGGGCAAATGTCAATGGGAAATGCGTGTTGAAGCCAAATCAGCCCATCCTCAATGGGTTTAGAGAACTAACCTCACCCTCGACAGGGATTCAGGCTACACTCTGTCACTGATTTTCTGTTCAGCAATCAGAAGACATGCAGACAGGGAGGAGAAACAGTGTGATCACTTGTCTTATTAAAGAAAAGTCCAAAGCAGTGAATGAAAGCTTGCCTGCAAATTGCTGAAAGTTGGTAGAAGCCATAGATTTCCACTGTATGATGAATTTAATGCTTAATTGATTCTGCAGAATCAAAATATCACATAGTACTACATGTTATATAATAGGCAAAAAGATCAGGGTGCTTCTATTTTCATGCTATCATCACACCCATGAAATAAGCAAACATTTATAAATCACAAAAATGTCCATGTTTACAGCATCATGTCTATGAATATGACTGCCTCATAGTTTTCCATGCCAGGATCCCATTGCAGGGGCGGATTCAGGACTTCCATAAACGGGGGGTGCCTTACAAAATTAAAGGAGGGGCGCATGCGCCCCCGTGTTTGTTTTTCTTTTGTTTTAGCAAAGAATGAAAGGGGGGACCACTCGCCTTGTGCACTCCCCCCTGGATATGCCACTGCATTTACTATTGAACATCCTATCTACATTGTACCTCAGCACAATTTTCCCATTCTGGCAGACTGGACAAGGGTAGGGTTAGGGTCAAGTCACTCTGGACGTGTGTATTCTGGCACAGTGGACAAGGGTAGGGTTAGGGCCAAGCTCACCTCTGGATGTGTGTATTCTGGCGTAGTGGACAAGGGTAGGGTTAGGGTCAAGTTCACCGCTGGGCATGCATATTCTGTCAGAATGGACAAGGTAGGGGTTAGGGTCAAGTTCACTGCTGGACATGTATATTCCGGCACAGTGGACAAGTGTAGGTTTGGGGTCAAGTTTACCGCTGGGCATGTGTATTCTGTCAAAATAGACAAGGTGGGGTTAGGGTCAAGCTCACATCTGGATGTGTGTATTCTGGCAGAGTGGACAAAGGTAGGGTCAAGCTCAAGCTCACCTCTGGACGTGTGCATGAAGGATGTCCTGCACACTGCGGTGGTTGAGCTGAAGGGCGTACCCCAGCGCAGAGGCACCGTCCCTCGCTGTCACCATCCAGTTAGCACCAAATTCCAGCAGCAGTCGAACCACATCCTTGTGGCCTTTCCGGCAGGCCTGGGGACAAAGAGGAAAATAAAGTGAACACTACCACGTGGGTGATACTAGGGCTGGGTTTATCTAATTCCGAAGAGAAATCACATTTCAAAACGCGTTTTGAATAGCAAGTACAAACATGGTTGGAAGCGCGATTCTCGGGGTGCCACATTTATCTAAACGTACAGTGATTTATGTGTTGTCAGTGCCAAGCTCCTTTGCATCATTCAACCCATCAAAACATCAGTTGTCTTGCACATTACGGGATACTAAAACCACAGCAGAATGTATGACATATACACGTATAACAGTCCATTCCTCAAGCTTGACAATAAATTAAAGGGAAGCAGTCCTGAGACTTTCACTGTACTGATAATTAAAGAAGAGTAAAAAATATAACCTTTCACCAATTTATACGCGTGGACATCAAAAATTGTCTCCATACGCGATTTTAAAAAAATAATTCCTGCAAGCGATCGTGTAAGAGCCTGCCAAAAGGTGCAACGTCATTGATGCCCTACTCTCAAGTTGACAGCCGTGCCTCAGAAAACCAATTTAAGTGTTCTAAATGATCATATCTGATTTTTTCATAAAATGTGACAATATGTGGTTTTATTATTTCAAACAAAATATTTCAAGCTTATTTATATATACAATTAATATAAAAATAAACAGTAAACATGTATTTATAAATAACTAGGGATGACGAGCAGAACACCGCTGGAAAGAGTTGTACATCGATGACGTATGACTCTCCGCCAAGACTTGCTCATTTGCAGAGTCACACTTTTTTAACCGAAATGTACGAGCTTATTTGGTGATTTGAAAGTTTGTTTTTGATGAAAGTAGTTCATTGGAGGTACCAACAACAACATATTTTTTTGAATTTCGTGAGGACTGCGTCCATTTAAAGTATTTATGTACACATATGTATGTATGTAAGTATGCATGTATGCATGTATGCATGTGTGTATATACTGTATGTATGTTGTCTGTATGAATGTTTTTATTTATGTATGTATATGTGTATGTAGATATGTACCGGTATGTATGCATGGATAGGTGTACCTACATTTCAGATTTTCAACCAACATACAAATTTGTACCTGCATGAGAGCCGATTCTCCAGTAGGTGTTGTTGTGTTGATGTAGGCCCCTGCCTCTAGCAGTATACCAACAGTAGATGTCAAGCCCTGAAGAGGACAGAGCAAAAGAAACAAATCTCTTTTTCACAGTAATTCTCTACCTTGGCAACACAAATCATACTATTTTTTGAGGTACAAGTGGTTTGTTTTATCATACATGAAACTAATAGTGACATTAAAGGGAAGGAAAGAGAGGGAGAGAGAGAGAATGGGGGAGACGTTACATATAGTATAACGGAGCATATTCATATGTTTTGTCCTGGGGCCCGTTTCATAAAACTTGTCATTAGTGACAAGTTGTCATAGATGTGACAAGCTACTGAAATCCTTGTATCTGATTGGCTGAGAGCAAATTTGTCATCGAAATGTGGCAGTTGGCACTGATGACAAGTTTTATGAAACGGGCCCCTGGTTAATGAAATCTTCAATACATTTTTGATGAGCAAATGTTGTTACAGTTAAAATGATGTTAATCATTACATGTAAATCAAAGAAAAAAAAAAGATAAATCATAGCACACACCTTTGTAGTGCTACCCAAGACATCCTTGGAATATAATAAAATATTTTCCAATGCACTGATAATGTCATGTATTACTGATAGTATCTCAACAATGTATAAAGAAGTTCAATTTGAGATAATTACCATGTCCTTCAAAATCTTGAGGAACCATGTGTACACTGGTTTGAATTTGATATAATTTCATTTAACCCACAACACACTGTACAGTCCTGTACAGAATGCATTGAGATGCCATACGCTACTAGTAAAAGGGTTAATCCTTGTAGAAAAAAAAATAAATAAATCACAATGTTCAGTTATCTCAATCAATGCAGGTGACAAAGTGATCTTTCAGTGATAACTGTAGTAAAAAATCACTGCCAAAATCAGGATGCTCTTTGGTATTTTACAAGATTCATCCACCTGATAAACTTTTTGAGCATACAAGCTACCATACCAGATTATCACTGGAGCAAGTATTCATAATCTGAATCATCTAATTTTTGTTTGAACAAAACAGAACAGAGATACAGTATACAAACCTACAGCCCAGAGAGCCCCCAAATACTCTTATAATCTTGTAGAATTGCTATTTAGCGATTAGAAATACGAAACTGATACATAAGATGATTATAAATTTCGTCTATTGTCGATTTCCCTTCATGTTCTTTACTGCTCCAAAATCAAATGAAATGAAATGTATCTGCACTTGTATGCAAAAATTTGAGACTATATCTTCCTAAATACCTTCTCTGCAGCCATCATGAGTGGCGTCATACCACTCTTGTGGCTCTTGTTGACAATAGCGCCATTGAGGATGAGCGCCTTGACAATATCGTCCTGGTGGTGTGAACACGCCAGCATGAGGGGCGTGGTGCCCAGGCTATCTGAGTCCTCCAGACTCCTGGGCCCAGCCTGCTGCAACATGTGGACCACTGACTGGGTGTCCCCACTGGTGATGGCCAGTCTTAGGGCCTCTGTGTATAGAGTAAAAAAGTGGCTATTCATCATAGTTGATATCATCACTGACATCATCATCCTCATCACCATCATCATCATTATCATTGTCATCATCACCATCACCATCATCACAATCATCATTATCATCAAGGTCAATTGTAGAGGTGTAGGGTCTCTGTGTGAAGAGCAAACAAGAGGCCACATATCACCAACATCGTCATCATCATCATTATCACCATCACCATCACTATCTTATCATCATCATCATCATCATCATCATCATCATCACATCATCGTCGTCATCACCATCCCCACCATTATCACCATTATCATCAACACCACTATCATTATCATCATCACCACTATCTTCATCAGCAACACTGTAATCATCATTATTATCTTTATCGTTCTTATTATCTTAATCACCATCACATCATCAAAACACAACAGCAACAATGATGATAAAAACAGAATTCCCTTTGAACAGACCATCTTTCTAATAGCCACACATGGTTCTCAGAAGGAATGCTTTTACTGGTTACAGTGGCATGAGAGGTCTGAGGACTGTTTCTGTCCCCGGAGATCAGGCACAGGTCCTCTGCAAGTCAGCCCCTTGCTCTTGCCAGTCCCAAAACAAAGCACAACAGGATGATCTGAAGCAAACCAAGTCTCTTCTGCCCACTCCTACAAAGCTACACTTTGTTTTGTGCTGCTGTTTGAAATTTTATAATAGTATGTCATTCATTTGGTACATGTTACTGGACTTGGCTTCATATAAGACTCTGCCTTCCTGTTAAGTTCCTAATGCTTCATAATTTTTTATGTTGATGTTTATATTTTGTATCCGTTGCAAACATGTCAGTTACTTTATACACATTTGACAACATGAATTTGAATGTAATGTATTTATACTTATATGTTGTTTATTTCTTTCGTGTGTTTGTATGGTTTTTATGAAGTATTGGATAAATAAATCCAATCCAATCCAATCCAAAGCTACACTCCCTTCAGTTTTGCCAATGTGTCATAAATACATGTAAACATATTTCTTCTGCAGAAGAACAGATGAGACAAATTCAACTTGGAGCTCAATCTCCAGTGTAAAAAGAATTCTCCCATTTGATTTGCCTGTGACTCTTCCAGGTGATATCCCAGGTAACTACTGTAAACATCAATATTTTCGCGAGATTAATATTTTGCACTGCGCGGCTTGAAAACATAATCGTGGGATGTTGACTTCATACTGTGCAATTGGCAACTCATTCACAATGTGCACAGAAAATTGTAAAGATATTTTCGCGGGTTTCAGAATTTGCACTAGCGAGAAGTACGCGAAAGTTAATATACCTGCGTTTACAGTAGTATGAAACGGATATAATAGTTCTATCTTCTTACCGAATGTAGCCAAGGAACTGCCTCCCTGATGTGCCGTTGTCGAGGGAGAAATGTCGCTGTTGCCAGCAGGAATGCCAGATGAAGGACCTGGGGGAAGGGTAATATCAACAGTCCTGTCTAAATCTGCACACTCTGGACAGGTGCAACAAGCAATCTCTCTGATATAGTATGTTCATATTTTCATTTTGTAAGCAGAAGTTATTGCTAGGTTCATCAATACAAGTGACATTTGCAGTGCCATGAGATCCACAGGACTTGTGGTCTGATTTACTGATATATGATGGAATGGGCTGTAAGTAACCTTGAAGAACAAAGATACTGACCTTCAAGGGAACTTTGCCTATTGAACGGCATGGGGACATCCTGGCCCACCACTGGAACCTCCATTGAGGCCGAATCCTGTCTTGGTCTCCGGTCAGGCCTGTCCAGAGGTCTGCTGATATGGGTGGGGCCTTGTGCATCAATCCTCTGGATCTGCCTCTCCATCTCCGACAGTGGCTGCGGCTGGCCTGGGGCAGGTTCTTCTAACCGGCAGGCGTTGGCTAGGCTGGTGTCCACCCGCAGTTCAGCCATCTGGTGCTGTTGCTGCTGCTGGGGCTGCTGCTGGGGCTGCTCCAAGGTTCTGTCCCCTGGCCCTCTCTCCAGGGACACACCCTCCTCCCTCCTGGTGGGCGGAGACACCAGCTTGCTCAATTTGTCCTTCAGGCTCTGAACCTTGGCGCTGTTCCTGCCATGAGCTGAAGACAGCTGAAAGGACTGAAGCTTCTCAAATGCATTGCGCTCACCGCTGCGACTGCCCAGGTAAGTGGGGCTCTTTTGGCTAGAGAGGTAGGACTTGGGACTCGGCGTGCTCGCCGTATAACTGGTGGTTGGAGCTTGGGGTGCAGTCGGCGAACTGAGGGGTGATTTCAGGTCTGAAGTTCTTCTCTGGATGCCCTCACTGAGGGGCATTAGAGGGGAGGGTTTGGGCAAGGATGTTGAGAGGGAGGCAAAAAGGGATGCAGGAGGAGTTGGTGGTTGGAATTGGGATGTTGATTGGGCAGTCGGCTCTTGGCTCTTGTCCCCTCTGCTCTTACCGCCATCACCACATTCAAGCTTGCCTTTCAGATTGTTACTTTCTGTTTGCACATTTCCCACTGGTGGCCTTGTCTTCTCAAACAAGTTTACTTCTTGCACTTTATACTCATGTTTCTGTGATTCACTGGGGTATCTATTAAAGAGAGACCTATGGAGCAGGCTTCCATCAAGACTTCCACTGTCCGCTTGGGAGAGATTGGAATCTCTACCACCACCACCACCACATTGCAACAGAGTGAAGGGTGATCTGTGGTGGTCTGCTTCAGGGGGCGTTGGCAGGTTGCTGAGTGTCTTATCGAATGCTGGGCTCCCCTTTGATACGATGGGCACTGCGCAACTCTCCTCGCTCTTGAGGTCATCCACAGAGGCTGGCTGATTGCTGGTCTGCAAAGAAAGGGTGCTGCTCTGATTGCACAATAAGCCCTCCTCTACGCCTGGTGGGCTCTTGGGGGTCAGGGTGGGGCTCTTGGGGGTCAGGACAGGATCGCTTATCTGCTTGTCTGCATCGTCCACCTCTGGAGTGGGCAGCACGTCAGCAATGTCCTGCAGCTGATTGGGCAGTGCTGACTCCTGGGAGTCTGGATGTTCTGACTTCTCATCAGCTTTGCAGAGGTCTCCGAAGAATGCAGCATAAGTATTGGAGGTTTTGTCAGACGATGGCGAATCTGGTGTCATATCCAGCTGGTTTGCATGCGAGAGAAAACAAGAAGAACATTTAATCCAAGTCACAATATTACGCAAACTAAAGAATAAAATCTTCTGGGTGGTGGTTGCTGAAACCAAAATTGTTCTACTTCAGCTAGCTACTGGTGTTAAAAATAGGACTTTGGAGCAATAGGATGGCTCTCACCTCCTGGGATAGAGTACTGGAGTTGGAGTTGGAGGAGTGGCAGGAATTTGACCCTGAAGACTCCAACTTGCAGGGGGTCGTGACCCCTGACCCTGAGGAGGCTGCCCTCTCTTGGTTGGACTTCTCTTCCAGCTGTGCGATGGTCAGGACCTGCTCTGAGGGCAGGGCAGACCGGTAGAGATTGGCCGAGTTCTCGGAAGTGTCCAGAGCCGAGGGGCTCATCATCAATGTGCGCTTGGTGGCACTCTCCAGTGAACCAAGCATCTAAGATAGTTAGTCGAGAACAAACAGAAAAGTAAAAGATCAAAACATTATGTCAATCTTTACTCCATCAAAGGAAACTTATTTCATTTTCAGTTCACACTTCTGAAAGTTATCTGGAAGAAATCTACACCTAGTTTCAGGCAGTGTGACCGTGCCCAACGGGTACTGGACTCACCTCAAGGTCCACCATTTTCTTTGTTTTCTTGTGACCTTTGAGCCTCTCCCGCTTCTGCTTGTCTCTTTTCATCCTCTTTTCCTTCCTCCTCTTCTTGGTCTCCTCTTTGGTCTCCTGGTCCTTCTGTTTGTTTTCCTCCGCTTCCCTCCTTGCATCCAGCACCGCCCTCCGACTCTTTACCTATTGGTCCACAACAAGAGCAGTATGGTACGCAGAGTTGGGCGAGTATGTTAGGAAGCTACTTACTGGGTATCTATTCACAGTGAGGATGTAACTGTAAGGCTACTGTGAAAACATCAAACTGGGAAAACACCAAAGATCAAAACACTGCACTCTCCAAATGAATAGATACAGTCTTGGGGGACGTTTCTTGCTCCGTCAGTATGTTTGCTGGATTAATTGTAGAGCATGTTGCACCTGAGAAAGTTGCAGAACTACAATGTAATGGACATTTAAGCCTATGCCACACACTCACACACACACACACATACACTCAGCATGCACTATATTCTTTTGATATGTACTTCAAAACTTTAGAGAAACATTTCAGCTTCCCTCATTTTTAAAAAATCATAACTGCTTTAAACCACACTTAATCTAAGAAATTCATGTGGTAATACCTCATGATACACACATACAACAGACTGTACACAACTCTTAATCTATACATGTATTATCCCTATGTTCAGCCATAAAATAAGAAGTACATGGAAATCACACAGTATGATTTACGCCATTAGCGTATTACCTAATAACTTTGGAACTTTGAATATCATGACTCGTAGTGTACTTACAACACAGATGACATACAAATGTGGATGTAGTGTACTGTAGAACAGCACACTGCCACACTTACAACTCGCATTGTCCTGTCACACATAGATTGCAGTAATAGGGTACCAGCAACTGAATAGCAATAGAGCCGAGACCACTATGTGTCAAAGTCATCCAACATCACACAAATACTGTATGAGCTGTTATTTTCGTGAGCGTTTAATTTTCGGAATTTCACGAATCACAGTTGGATTTAACAACACCCGAAAATGTCTCCATGCACTAGGGTAATATTGCATTAACATTAGTATCTGCATCAGTTTGCAAAAACAACATCTCACGAAATGACCTCTTCATTCGGGATAATATCTGTACACAAAAATAACAGCATATACAGTATGGTGTGACCGGAAGTCTTCACACCACACTGCAAGACTCACCTTGGAGTACATATCTGTGCCAAATGATATGGGGATCAGACCCTTTTCCAGTTGATCCCAGAATGGCTCCTTCAGTAACGCCTCGGGCGATACCTCCAGGATATCCTCAGGCACTGGGACAGCCGGCTCTTCTTTCGCCCCCTCCTCTCCATTCTTTGCATCTTTGATCCCACTGTCACCTGCGACCTCCCCCTCATCATCGCCTTCTTCTTCGACTACAGTTTTCCTCCTCCCCCTCTGGTATTTCTTCGGCATCATTTCCTGCTCTATCTCCTCCTTCTCGTCGCTGTCGTCATCACCTTCATCATCGTCATCGTCATCATCTTCCTCACCCTCGTCGGTGCTGGCGCTTACTCTCCGGTCCCTCTTCTCCTCGGCGGCGGGAATCTCCTCCTCGTACTTTCTCCTTTTCTTCCGCTTCTTCTTCTTGGGCTGCGCCATGGCACGCTTCGGCGCCTGTCTCTCCTTAGGGGGTGCCACGCTTTCCTTTTCAGGACGCTGGGCCCTAGCGACTCCCTGTGCGTTAAATGAGGACAGGATGCATTCATTAGCACGTGTTTGAGCATGCCAGTAACAAGGACGATGACAGAACTGTGTTAACATTGGAGATGAAACTTGCTATATATGGTCCGGTAGTGTGCTGGGAATGCAAACCTCTCTCCTTCAACATTAGTGGACCACTAGCATGTCAAAAAATTTGTAACACAAATTTACAAGACCATGTATACTACACCACTGAAAAGATTATTCGCATCTAGGTACATGTATGCTGAACAAGGTAAACATAGGGAACTCACTGAATTCTATGACAAGAAATCATACAACTCTGAATAGTTAATAACTGAAACTGCAACAACTTTTTGAATTAGATGCTCTCAGAAAATGTTATGATGTTGATCATTTTCTTTTTTAATATAGTATAATTATTCTTTAATTTGTTTTGTTATGTTCTTTGTTGATATTTGTACTAGCTTTCCATATTTTCACCTGATTTTGTTTTGTTTCTGTATCTTGGATTTGTTTTATTTATTTCAACTGTTATGTTTTCACAGCTTCTCTGAAAAATAACCTCGTTGGCTGAGGGAAGACTTGTAATAAACCAGTAACTACACTTCACATACAAAACAAACAACCAGCATTTTCGGTTACAAAAAAAAAGACTCTTACTCAGTCTTGCTTTGCCATGAAGATGGTGCTATAATGCAGAATTGTACATGTCTCCCTTTTTTTCTTTCTTTTTTGTTGTTGGTGCCATCACTTGAAACAGGTATTTTGTAGGGGCCCAATTAATGAAAGCATACAAGTACATGTATCTCTTCATGCCCTGCAGTATTATTAAGGGGAAATCTATATTGAGGGTCATTTTATGGTTCATTATTGATGCAAGTTTCACCTGTAGAAAATGTAGTTACCAGAAAAAAAAAAGAAACAAATTCTTATACAACTATGTTTTATGAGATTTTGTGTATCTTGCCCTAACCACCGAGAGGAACTTCCTGGCTACTAAACTTTGGTCACTCATGACAACACTGGACATACTTCTTGAATTTATCCAGAATAACAGACCACAGAGTGAAATGCCAGTTGATCTCTGAAAACATGACTCATCCAAGTACAATCACAATATACAGTATTTCCATGGGAGAATACTCAATGTGTCATTAGTAAAATGAGTATGTGTTTTCAGCATTTCAGTTCCTTGAATTACATTTTCATATTTGATGAAATTGTGAAACATTTGGCTTCATCTGGCAGAAGCTGATTCTGAATCAGCAGTTTACGAGATGACTTTCATATTCAACTTTCTAATGGTTTCAATCAAAATTGATGAATAAAGTTGTAAAAAAAATGGTCAATATAGGAACAACTACTGCTAATATTACGGTGTGTTTATATTGACTATATGCTGATAACATTGAGAAAGTGAGAAAAGTAATGCCAGCAACAGGTCAATAGCACAATCAGGGTATGCAATTGTGTAACAGGGCAAAAATGAAAAAAAAACTTGGTGAAAATGCTTTTTTTGTTGTTTGTTGTAGCTGAGTGTTCAAATTTACATTTCATGTAAAGAAAGAGTCAAAATTTTGCATTAAACTGTGCATAAATTAGCATTTAAATTAGGGGTGTCGAATTACATTGAAATGACTAATATATTGGAAAAATTCATTAAAAAAAAAGGGAATGTTTTTTTCATCTGATATTGCTGTTAGATATTCCTGATAAATATCCCTTTCATTCACCACCAGCACATAGCCATGACATATCACAAAATATGAATAAATTTCATATTTTCACTTCTCGAAATGGATGATCAATTTTGTAGGCATTATTTTGAATTCAAATAAAACCACTTTCTCATATTTTATCACATTTCACTTTTGCCAAAGAGTGAAGAGGCGAAACTTTCAGGAATAGGTAACAGACATATAGTGGCCATTATTACAAATTTTTATGAAATTAGGGCTGGTACTTTGGAAGATATGATATTTTTCATCAAAAAATTATCTGTACAGTTTGACCTTGAATGTGCGTACAGTGTTTGGATCAATTCTCATATTTGTACACACAGATAGAAGAATGAATGTGAGATTTATGATGACTTGAGTTGATATCCAAGCTGTGACACTCAAACAATGACATATTAAGCCAAAATACTATGTTTTTGCTTATGATATCTTTAGAAATTGAACAAGCATTGAAATATGAACACTGAACACTTATCATATGACCTTCATGCAGTATAACATGGGCGTGTATCGCACTTTTTTATGCTCAGCAATTTGTAAAAATATAAAAAAATAAGTTCCTATTGCTCAAATTTGCTAAAATTTTCAGACAATAGATTTCTACATATGTACAATTCATGGTTAAAAAAACAAGGATATTCAATAAGGGGAAAAGATTCTTTAAAGTAGTCAAATTAGGATATACCTCACTGAAAATACTGAAAAACGGCTGCACTTATTTTCCTCAGCATTTGAAAATGGCTCAAAACTCAAAACTGGCTGAACATTTATTGGCAAACAGCGCACCCTATTGTAGTGTGTCTTCAGTACTTTCAGGAAAAGCAGAAAAATAAGCTGTTTCTCCATGTATAGCTGTACAGCATGGGTTAAAAGGTCACAATGTCACAAAAATAAGCCAGCATTACACTCCTACCAGGATGGGACTTCAGACCTTATAACTTTCTCCAGCTGAAAGAACCACTGTTTTTTATTGCATGCAAGCAATGCCAGGAAAAAATCCATTAATTTGATACCAAACACATAGGGGTAGACTTAAAATATGAACCTCAAATCTTGATTTTACGTAAGTTGTAAAACGCTTTTTTTGACGCATTACGTGGGTTTTGGGGGACTTTTTGGTAATTAATCTTTAATAATTAACAGTAAATGAGAAGAAATTAGCTATTGTCTTACCACATGTGGTTACTGATGTCTTAGCATGCTGCATGTGAATTTTTAAGTCAGTTGGTGCATTCTTTTAGAAGTTACAATTTTTTAACGTGAGAAAGTCATGATTGCATACCCTGATTGTGCTTATCACCAACAGTGATACTGATAATAATAGTGATGACAAAGTGTAAAGTTGCCTTTCTAAAGCTAAAAAACACATGAATTATAACTATTGATAAAAGACTACAGAAGAAATCAATATTTGTTTTAAAACACCAACTATACCTATTATCAGCATCAATACTGACAATGATGAAAAGCGTATCAGGGCAATTGCCCCCCATCCCGGCTAAATACTGGTTAGTGATAAGGTTAGAATTAAGATTAGGCTTCAAAGGTCATATACATGTAGTATGGGTTAGGGTTAAGATTAGGGTTAGAGTCAGGAGAAAGGTCTGGGGTAATTGCCCTAGACCCGATGAAAAGTGATGGTAAGGATGGGGGGGGTGGTGATAGTTACCTTTGTTGCCTTCTTTTTCTCCTCCTTAGCAACATACTCATCAATGAGGTCCTCACAGGTAAGAAGGTTCTCCTTTGGTTCCCAAGTGTCGTCCTCCACCCCATAGCCTTTCCATCTCACCTTATACAGCGTCTTATCCTGAAGTGCACAGGGAGTTCAAAAAAGCAGGGCAAAGAACTGTTACTGATTGGTCGCTTGCAGTCACATGGTCTTAAAGGAAGTTTCACATCACACTCAACATCAGTTTTAAAGGGAAAATGTACTTAATTCTCAACTTTACATTTATGAAAAACAACAATCAATATTCAAAAAAAGAAAGCACCGAAAAAGAATTTTACTGCGGAACCAAGAGTAATTCATGGAATTTTGGGGTTTCAAATGTTTTTTCCAGGAATCAGTGATGCCAGTCAAATTCACTATGTATATTATAGGGTGATGATGCCACTGCCTAACAAGTCTATCACCATGTTAAATACAGAGTGTAAGAAATACAAATATATAGCAAATAATTGTCACTGATTGGTCATGATAGGGAGGTGTTATGAAAGAAGAAAGAAGAATCTACAAGTGTATTCATTGCATCTATGCTCCCTATCACTCGATTTATTCACTCTGTTGCTGGTGTGAATAAATCACTTTCAAAAAAGTAAGCACTTTTACATTACGCCAACATCACAACATAGCAAGCAGCAGTTCACTGCCCTTTTCAATATCTTCAACAGTAATCAATTTGTGTGCATAGAACACAACAGGTGAATAAAAATATGCAAAATGATACTTTTGAAGTCTGTAAAATGCAACTACAATGTAAAGTAAGAAGTTTATGCATTAGACAAAAGATGCTTAGATGTCAGCTTTTGATTCAAAAGTATACAACATACTACCATTTCATTATTTTTTTTTTTTTTTGGGGGGGGGGGGGCATTAATAACAAGAAGAAAAACAGGAAGGGTTTGCTCTGTATCATATCGTACTAGAGTTCTATACAACATGTAAAGGATTTCAACATTTCCTCTGAAATGTGGTTTAAACTTGTGAGAATTAAGGACCAAATCTTTGTTTGTCATTGATATCCAAACTCTATAGAAGAGCATCTTGGAGCATGGAATATCAAAGCCAGTGGAATACAAAGCATATTATATGACTGTGTCACGCTACAGAACCTAGATGCATAAATTTGCACACATTGTGAAGAGATTCCACTCCTCCTTACTCAAAACACTTCCAGGTTATAAGCAGACTATGGTTTAAAGCAAGATTCTATACAAGACATGAAACATCGTATTTTAGATTCTACATTAACTTCAAGTTGACTTTGACCAAAAAAGTACAAAGCTGATTGCAAAGGGCTTTCATGAGGTTAAAAAAAATAAACAAACAAATTGCCAAATCAGACTATACTGAATACGCAAAGTTACAATTTGTTTACGTTTATGAATATAAAAGGCATAATTACAGACAAAATGTGTATCCGCAAATGCAATGAAATGGCTTTGAAGTGAATATTGGAAGAATCTTCCTATCTACATTGTATAGGCCCTAAATATAAACTGGGACATTGGGGGAATACTAAAATTTGTCTGAGTCGGCCTACTACTGTACATATGAATCTACAGAACTATCGGTCAAATCTGCTCTTTATCTTCTTCTTTCTTTCTTTTTTTTTTTTTTTTTTTGGTCAATATTACATGAATTGGGTTATCTAGAGTAGCCTTGAAAATAGAACCATCTAAGTTACAGGTCTACAACTTTGCACATGTAAGCCTATACATCTCATAACAAGAATAAAAAAGAAGCCGGCCAATGAGAAAACTATAGATGGCAGCCAATTACTCAAACCAGTCAGCTAAAGATTAACTCATAAGGGCACATTTTCAACATCATCATAAATTCTCTCTTGTTGATGGATGCCCAGAGGGGGTGAGTGGTGAATGTTGCTGTTTTGTGATCCAGAAAGCACTAATATTTCAATAATATAGATACAGTCAAACTCGGATACCTCGAATTCGTCGGGACTGAAGAAAATGGTTCGACGTACGCGAATTTCGAGGTACGCGTACGTCGAATTTTCTTCGACTTATCCAATGTTTATCGATGTTCGACGTTTATCGATGTTCAACATGGTGTCTGTTATAGTGCCTATTGATTATTTGCATGCTTGTCAATTTGAATTGAATCAACTTTTATATGAATGAATTGAGTGAAAATCGGAAATGAAATGAAAATTTCAGAAATAAAGATTTTGGTGGCCCGATCGCGCCACCAAAAAAAAAGAAAAAAAAAGTCGGATGTTTGCCTTTACTTTTGAAAATGAACAGCGGTAACAATCGGCTACGTAAGATGCTAAAATAAAGGTCAGAGGTTTGCGTTTAATTGTGGAAATGAATGACGGTAATATTCGACTCGGTATGATACTAAAATAAATGTCGAATGTTTGCTCATACTTTTGGAAATGAATAACGATAAGACTCAGCTCCGTATGGTGCTAAAACTAATGTTAGATATTTGGTTTTGCTTTCGGAAATGAATAAGGATAACATTCGGCTCCGGAAGACGCTGAAATAAATGTCGAATTTTTGCTATGACGTTCGGAAATGAAAAACGATAACATTCAACTCCGTACTATGGTTAAATAAATGTCGGATGTTTCCTTATACTTTCGAAAGTAAATAGCAATAGCATTCGGCTCCGGAAGATGCTAAAATAGATGTCAGATGATCGTTTTTATGTTCGGAAGAAAATAGCAGTAATATTCTGCTCCATCATGTCCATATGATGCTAAAATAACTGTATGATGTTTGCTTTTAAATTTCGAAATGAATAACAGTAACATTCAGCTGCGTTTAATGGTAAAATTAATGTTTGATGTTTGCTTTGACGTTCGGAAAAGAGTAACAATAATATTCAACTCCTGACAATGATGAAATAAATGCTGGATGTTTGCTTTTACGCTCCAAACTAAATTGCAATAACATTTAGCTCCGTAAGATGCTAAAATAAATGTTGAATGTTTGCTTGATGTTCTGAAGTGAATAACAATAATATCCAACTCCGTACGCTGATAAAATAAATGCCGGATGTGTGCTTTTACGTTCGAAAGTAAATGTCAATAGCATTCAGCTCCGGAAGATGCTAAAATACATGTCGAATGATTGCTTTTACGTTTGGCATATTTGGAAGTGAACAGCAGTAACATTCTGCCCCATACGATGATAAAAAAATATTGGATATTTGCTACGGTACATTTCGAAATAAATATCACTAACATTCAGCTATACTTTTCATGGTCCAAAATGTCTGATGTCTGCCTTGACGTTCAAAAATGAAAAACAGTAACATTCGGCTCCGTGCGATGATAAAATAATTGTCAGATGATTCATTTCACTTTCGGAAGTGGACAGCAGTAACATTCGGCTCCGTTCGATAATGAAATAAATGTCGGATGTTTGAAATGAATAACGGTAATATTCTGCTCCGTACGATGCAAAAATAAATAACAGATTGTTGCTTTATCATTTGGAAATGATTAATGGTATTAATCCGCTCAGTTAGATGCTAAAACAAATAGCGGATGTTTGCTTTCACGTTTGGAAATGGATTAGGATAGTATTCAGCTCCGTAAGATTCTAAAATGAATGTCGGTTGTTTGCTTTTACATTTAAAAATGAATAACGGTAACTTTCGGCTTTTTACAATGCTAAAACAAATGTCGGATGCTAACAAATGTCAGCAAATCCTCCCATTTTCTCATTTCAAACGCAAGTTTTGACCTCCTCAATATATGGGCATCAACTTTTATAATAATCTCTACACCTATTTGTCAAATGTTTAAACACAGAGTAAGATGATTGAATTTTCTATTAATTTGTTTTAGACATGGGCATCTGTATCACTTCAATAATGCTTAATATTAATTTGTCTATATTTAGTAGGACCGATTTAGTTTTTCTAATGTTTTTCCTGATTTTTTTTTTTGGTCACCAGATTTTACTTTCGACCACCAGAAAATAAAAATCAATGATATTGGTGGCTCGATAAAACTTAGTGCGGAGCCCTGTGTATTCTATTCTTCACTGTGATCGGCCTATACTTCCAGATTTTCATAATCGCATTGCTGGAAAAAAAAGTTTCAGTGCTTGCGTTCTCGGGGAAGTAAACTTCGTGAAAGGCAAAAAAAAATAGTTTAAGAAAAGGCACTACGAGGGAGATTGATGTTTTGACAGTGGAGCGTGATTAATGGCAAAGATATAACTGTCAACGTAAGCAGGTACGCCCCGACGGTTGAGAAATCTACGCGCACGGTATGACGGTCTCGATTAAAAATCAAAACACAGTGGTTAAAGAAAAGCAAATGATGAGGCAGCGCGTAGTGCTATCGTAAAGCACTCCATTGGCACGGGTGCTATGTGCATACCATGTACGTGTGTTGGTAGGTGTTGGGGATTTTCCTTGTCAGCTGTGTATCGGGTATTTCTTCTTGGGCGCGCGATTGTTCCGGTCTCAGAATATTTACAATCGAGTGTGAAAACATTTGAACATGTCTTCGCTGTCCACGCGCGCTTAATCGGAGATGCTGAGTGATGTTTGCAATTTCGATTCGAGCAACATGCTGGGAAAAACAATGAGTTAATTAAGATCGGGACATTAGATTTCCCTTCGAGGTAACCGAACTTCGAGTTATCTTTTTCGAGCTACGCGAATTTTAATACACGGAAACTCCATAGGAACAATCGGGACTTTCATTTTGCCCCCGAGGTAAGTGATATTCGGCTTATCCGACGTCGAGGTATCCGAGTTTGACTGTATTCCCTAAATTGCAGAGAAGCGAACGAGTGCATTCTAACTGTGAGGTGAGACGCATACCAGTACATGTATGTATACCTCGTATGATATGCATGAGAGAGGGAGAGAGAGAGATGGGGGGGGGGGGGGGGGGGTGGGGGTAGAGGGATAGGGAGAGCAAGAAAGAAAGGGAGAGTGCACAGTGTCTAATCCCATCCAGGCTGGGATGTGAATATAATGGAGTGTGTGTATCGTGGGTTGTGTGTACAAGTGCACCCAGGGTCACAGCTTAGGTGTGTATCCTTTCCTCTATTCAGTGCTGTTCGGACACAAACACACACAGATCAACATAGAGAGAGAGAGAGAGAGAGAGAGAGAGAGAGACACACACACACAGAGCACACATGAGTACACACACACACACACACACACACAGTAATAGGGTGCAGGTCTTCACACTCAGTGTGAGCTCGCTCTGTGTAGCTTCAATGCAGGGGATATTCAACTTCATGAGCATATTGAACAAAGAGCGGGCGTGCAGCCATGCACTGTGTGTGTGTGTAGTGTACCAGTGGCTGTATTCAACGCTCAGTTTCTGTACAGCACCATATTGTCCTTTGCAGTCGTGCACTGAGGATGTCTGGTCACTGTACACTACATTGTAGCTGAACTGGTCACTTTCCTCCTTTATTAGTGTTTATGGGAACAGCAAGTTGCACATGAGGGGAACAATTACCATACATAACCACACACAGGCAACTATGGAGGTGAGTATATTTTACAGTTTATAAAACATTCTATTGCCGTGAAGAAACTGTCATTCAATATTTGCTCTAAAACAGATGCTTTAATAAGAAATATGTGAAATGATGCTGTTGTAACACAAGGGAAAGGATGAATGTGCAATACTGGCCAAAAGAATGTGCGAACACTCAGTTTTATCTTACAAATAGAACATAGTACCAGTACATGTATGTATCCCATCGCAATTAATCGACTATCGCTGGGCCATGGCACATGCATCCAACGATCTTCTGCTCGAGATGGTGTGGCATGCGACTTGTTGGGGAAATACAGTACTGCAGGGTACGATGGATCACCACATGGCATTCTATGCAGTACCTTCACACTACTGAACTGGGATGGATCTTGATCAAAGAATATTCATGTCGGGAACTGACTTCTGTTACTTACTTTTAATCTCAAAATGTTCCAAAACATACTGGCAAATTGCATCAGCAAGATTTTAAAATTTCTTGGGAGACCCTTGTGATATATTGCAAGCAAATTCCAAATCGTAGTGAAAGATAATTATTTAGCTCTTCTGAGGACTATGATATGTACCTGTAAGTAGATCTTATGTTAAAGGGACTGTACAGTACTGGTTGAGGTGGGGACTCATGTTTTGAACATTCCTAAGTGAGATAATGAGAAACCGATTATGAAATATGAAAGACCGTGTAATTTCAAGAAGGATTCAACGTTTATATGGTGAAAATTGGTTTTCAAATGGCTGAGATATCAACAACAAAAAACCGATAATAATAACAGGCAACAGGCCACGCCTTTTATTAGGATCTCTTGGTTTCACCTTGTTTTTGGATATCTCAGCCATTTCAAAACCATTTTTCATCAAATAAACTTTTGATACCCCCTTTAAAATTGCATGCCCTTTGACATCTCATAGAGTGGTTTCTGAATATCGAGCTCAAAACATTAAAAGCTACATTGTAAATCCTCACCTCACCCAAACTGTATACACCCTTTTAAATGTGATTCTTTGATGGATTTAACAACTTGATTCAAGTAACCTTTCAGTGCAAGACAGCAGGCATGACTAGTAAACTGCGCCATACACTGTACAAGTACAATGTATTGTGCTGAATTTAAGTAGGCACTGCATCCCTTCACAAATTGTGATACTAGTCGCGAAGAAATCAGATTCCTTTGTGGTGTGGTGTTGATGTTAATCTGGAATGCAATCACTAGTTGACGACAATAGCTCATTCAGAATTTTTTTTTTTGTCTATTTCACATTCCTTATTCTAGATGTTATGAGATTTGCTTGTGGCAAGTTCAATATCTTCTCTTACAATCGCTTGCATGAGAACATTGTGAGAAATCAGGTTTACTGAGCATCTATTCTAATAGACGGTTGAGTAAATTTATTGCTAGTTATTGCCTCAATCACTCCAAATGTAGTGAGCAGCTTTCATGTCATAATTCCTTCTGGCAAGTCACAGAGTAGCCAATAATTAATACAAGATGATAGTAATTTCTTTTTCGTTTTGAAAATACAACTGAATTTAGGGTCTTGTACAATGACTACTGATCTGATAAGATGACATCAATGGATTAAAATGTCGGCTCATATCTAGCTGTGGCTTTTTTTTTTCTTTCTAGAACATTCCCACACATCTACATGTAACATCTAAACATACTTGGATACTGTAAAAGTGGATATTTTTGCGCGACTAATTTTTCGCGCTTGGTCAGGTAAGAAGAGTTTCGCGTGTTTTTAATTCCGCAGAATCAAGACATCATGCACAGGAACATATGACAAGCAAAAATTATTTGCGTGCTTTTATTTTCGCGCTACGTGTACTTTCTGGTTGCGCGAAATGCGCAAAAATTTCAACACTGCGAAAATTTCCCCTTTTACAGTACTGCCTTTGCTACCATAACAACACTTTGCAGTATAAGTTTTACATGTTTTCAAAAGTAACCGTCCATCCTGCTTTCTCATTTTTCTTCAGATTCTCAAAATGGACCACGCATTCACCGGAACCCGCTTTCCCTGGAACCAGAAACGGATGGAATTCATTCTCAATGAACTGATCACAAAACATGAGAAATACAAAACCTTCTCCAAGCTGGTTGAGGTCTACATCATTCTGGCTGAAAAAATAGGGGCGACGCCAAGAATAGTGGAGAACTTTGTCAAGAACTTGGGAAGGGACTTCCGCGACATTCTAAAAGTGAATCCAAACATTGATCGCGATAAGGCAAAGCTCCGTGGATCAAACAAAATCTTCAAGCTCTACGAGGAGTACTACATGCTGTATTTTGAGGGTATCAGCAGCAGAGCCAGGAGTGACTACGAAGCCGACGATGGAGAACTCTCTGAAGTTGACATTGTCGAAATGAAGTTTGAACCAGATGACCTGGACAGCGAAGCACCTCAGATAGTTTCTGTGGTGAGCGTGTCAGCATCGGATGGAAGCCTGGAAGAGCATCGGTCTCCGACTCCACCACCGGTGCCAAGGAAAAAGAAGCACAAGTCACTTGGTCGACGTGGTATTGGTCTCGTTCCTACGCATGTCACAGTGGACGCTGCAAACCTGGTGGAGTTTGAAGACCACAAGCCAAGTGCCGTGTATCATACCAGGCCCACCACATCATCTGAGCAGGGAAGGCAAGATCCAGCCAGATCAACACCAACACAGGTTCAAAGTGACTTGAGGTCTGTACCTAATGCATCCAGCCCTGTGGATGTAACCAATATGCCCCCACTGGCTCCTATAGAACACCCACCTATCCCGCCTTTCTCTCACCAGACTCTGCCCGCTCGCTTCCTCCAGAACAACTCCAGCGCAGCCGGCAACTTCACATTACACAGTTCGGGGTTGGAGTATCATGCCGTTCCCGACGCTTCCGGGAAGAGGCCCGCCTATGCTTCTGCAGATCCAGGAACACCGAGTGCAAAGAAATCGCGGAAGACGAGCATACCGCTGGTATCAGAGAACCTTCCAGACGGAATGACAGAGTTCGAGCGGCGCTACTTGCAAGGCATGGACACTCAGAACAGGATGCTCTTTGATATAGGTCGGGAGCTGAAGCTTCTTCGCACAGGATTCTTCGCCATTCACTCAGATGATATTGCAGACATGGTTAACCCAAATGTACATTAGAAGATGGTATACAAAAGACGTCACTCAATCAGAGCACAGCTACTGCTGAATAGATTTTTTTAGACTTTTTTAAATCAAAACACAACAACAAAAACAAAGATGTATAATGCTAATGACCTTTTGACAACAAAGACTCTTTTCTTGATGTTTAATCTTGTCAAGGTACAATGTGTACTTCACATGATGGCCAAATCATGATTGCAATCATAGCCTAGTATCGACTGTCTTCCAGTGATAAGCAAAAGTCATGAAAACCTTTCTGGTTTCTGGGTTACTGATTGTATGGGCATTGCAGTAAGGATTCAAAGCCCATGCTTTCAGTTCTGTCTAGGTTTTATTGGCCAAACACTCACACATGGCTACATCTCTTTAGCAGATTGTTTTTGTTTTTGCTTTTTTTTCCTGGTAATTATGGCTTATATGAAGACTTTTTTCTCCATGGTTTTGTAAAGTCAATAATTTCCTGAATGTTGGGTGTGCAATCGTCTTCGCAATCATAATTTGGCTGTCATGTGAAAGTGGCTATAGAAAACAACTCGATGTTCGATACGAGCAGACAAGTGGCTATTCATGTAAAATATTTAGTGTTTTGCTCTCTACGATATTCTTTCTTGCCCTACTGTACAACATCATCTTAGTGAAAAATAGGATACAGAACTCCAAATCATTGTGCTTGTAACCAGCATTTGGATATGATGGAAATGCTGCGCTGTAGCAACTTTGTGAAACTTCATGAAAAATTTCTTCCTCTCTGGGTAATGTGAGCAGTGTCTCATCATTGTAAACAAGCACTTGATCAAGTTCAACATCAATATAAGCCCTTATATGTGACCGTGCATCATCACAAAACCAACAAAAAGTCGCCAGACATGGATTTTTACATGTAGTTAGAGCAGATTCTGAAATCTTGAGCAGACTTTAGGCTTTAAAATGATGCATAACTCAACTCATATGGACTCTCCTAACCTACACGTAGCTATCCTAATATTGGAAAGAAAGCACACACTCTGGAAAATGGGAACTGAGAAAAGGGGCTCAGAAGTACAGTGTCTATTCTAAAGCGCTTACCATTAATAATCTTTACCAAGCCATGCTACATTTTGTAGCTGTGTGATGAATGGAACAAATAACAGGATGTTAACCACAGGAACAACAACAATGAAGGGTTTATCAGATTAAGCTGAAATTGTGCATGCTTTATACACACATTCTGTACGTACACAGATGATCAATGCCAACTTTCAAAGTACATGTAGTACCTTAGCATCATCCATTCTAAAAGTATATTGGATTTGAAAGTGAGCATGGACAGGGTTTTTAGGAAATGAAAAGAGGACTCCGTGAGAAAGACCTGATCACACTATTCTACCAAAAAGTGTTCCAAAAAACTGCTAAAAACACAATTTCATTTTCATTTTATGATCCCAAAATTTAGTATAATGTAAAAAAAGACTTGCTCTTTCAGAAAGTATGAAAAACTCAAGATTGGCTGGGTTGACCCATGTCACCTATTTTCAGTCCTAACACAAAATCAGTGCATGCGACTTTTTGTTGATTTTGTGATGCACTGTCACATTATATGTGACCCTGCACCACAAAACAAACAAAAAGTCGCCAACATGAATTTTTAGTTAAGACCATATTCTGAAAGAGCAGAATTTAAGCTTTAAAATGATGTATAACTCAAATCAAATGGACTCTCCCAACCTACACTGTATTTAAATATTGGAAAGAAGGCACACACTCAGGAAAAGTGTCAACTGAGATATGAGGCTCTGAAGTACAGTGTCTATTCAAGCGCTAATAATCTATACCAAACCATGCTGGCTGTGCGATGAATGGGACAAAAAACAGGAAGAAAACCACCCGAGTAACAACAATGAAGGGAATATTAGATTAAACTGAAATTAAGCATGCCTCATTAACACATTCTGTCCATAATTAATGCCAACTTTCAAAGCAGTAGCTTTATCCTTTCAAAAGTTATTAGAGTTGAAAGTGAAGAGTGTGTACAAGGTTTTTCAGAAATGAAAAAGGGACTCTAAAGACACATCATAATCACACTATTCTACCAAGAATGTTCGATATAAACTGCCAACAAACACACTTTCCCGCCCGTTTTATGACCCCATATTTTAGCATAATGTAAAAGAAGACTTGCTCTTTCAGAAAATATGAAAAGTCATGATCACTGGGTTGACCCATTTTATTTATTTTCAGTCCCCACGCAAAATCAGTGTGTGCGACTTTTTGTTCGTTTTGTGATGCACGGTCACATGTATGTTTGTCACAATTTAAAGGGTGAGGTTATATAATCCTCCATAGTGTACAATGTGCATGTACCCTCGTGTATGTGCCAATAGAATCTGAAATGCATTCTGAGATGGGACATAAATTTGTACATAAATGAATTCTCAGAATCTAAAAACAAAAGTTGATAGATCTGCTATTATGATACACTCCACTTGTACATACTTTATGTGCACATTGTGATTACACAGAGACTCCATCATGAAAGACATGCCTATTTTGATAGAGCAACTTTAGCTTCGCTGTAAAAAGTGTGCCCCACACTAGTGCTCCACAGTGATATAAAACTGTACATTTTTGATAGTGTACTACATGTATAATGTATTGTATGTACACTTTGTACATGTTATGCTAATGTGCAGCGTGTAATATGGTACTGTATACACAGTCCCAACGTTATTTCACAAATTACGAGTTGACTGGTTTTTGTGAAAATTATATTTTTTGCATTTTAATCTACCTTTCATCTTGTGTTTTAAGGTTTTAAAAACAAAAGTGTATTGATATTGCTATCCAAGTCCTTTCCATGGCAAACTTCGTTTCCAGGTGTCATAATCTCAGACTCAGACTTTATTCTGCATTTTTAAATAACTAATATTAAAATGGACAGTAATTCATGCACAAAAAGTTGGGAAAGGAATTTGATTTATAAATACAATGTAGTAAAGGTATGCAAATACTGTATGCACTTAATTTGTGTGCTAAAGTGTACTGACACAAACATTAGTATGTTGAAATAGTATAATGCTTCTTTCGGTTATAATAGGAATGTGCAAATTATTTAATTGTCAAACTTGCGGATGAAAAAATATGCCACATTGTTTTCTTTCTGTTTGCAACAGAACGCAAGAGTTTTCTCTATTTTTTCTTCCCTCTTTTGCTTTTTTTGTTTTGTTTTGTTTTTGCCAAGATGGTATCTTTACTGTAATTTCAAGTTTGGTCAGACAAATTGTAATTATGTGACTGTCATGTGTTCCAAATAAAGGCAAAAAAAGAAACCCAGTTTGGCTAACTGTAACATGAGCCTGATGTTTTGACCGCTATGGAGCTATAATAATAAACTATGAGTAACTACCGTACATTATAAGAACATGGGGATTTCCTCTTTTTTTTTTCTTTTTTTAAAATAGTTTTGGTGGGATCATACATTACCTGTATTAGCAAAATTAAAAGAAAAACAAAAGACAAACACACTTAAACAAACAAAAAATGTCAACTAACATTTGATAATATCTAATGGTATACAATGGAAACTCGATATACACTATACATGGTGTAGAGATCTGATATAACAAAATACCTGTAACATACAATGTTGTACTACATGTACGTGTAATTTCTCCAGTCCAAATAGTTTCAGGTTTCAGGTTTCAGGTTTCAGATTCATTTTTGTTTTGTATTATTTATTGACTACTGATATAACAAAATATCTGATATAAAGAACAAATTGTCTTGGTCCCAAGGATCTCGTTGTACTGAGCTTCCACTATACAATGAACAGTACCGTATACAATGTGTGTACAAACTGAAGATGCTGTACGTTTAAATTTCAAATTATTGCAAATCATTATCACTTTTCAAGGAACAAAGTGAGCCACAACAAAAACAACTTCTGTATCACCCCAAAACAAGCTGACTTTTGTTTTTGTTTATGCTAGACTTGAGTCTACAAAAGTAGTGTATGAAATGACAAATTATTTTCCTTTTTTAATATTTCCATAACATTCAAGTCTTTAATAGTGAGTCACACATGTATGCTGCTCCAGGAAGAACCACTTCAAAAATTCTAATGTTATGAGAATTTTGTATGTTAGTAGCACAATATTATTGCAGACTAGGACCCAAGAAAGACATTCATGTAGCAAACTTAGGAAGCTTTGGGGGACCTCAGGAAGGCATGGTGGCCATTTGTATGTTCTATGAAACTTAAACAATAATATCTACCAAAATTTGACCACAAAAAGGAGATAAAATATGAAAACTGGTGTCCAATTTGGATTTTAAAAAATCTTTCCACCCTAAGGATACTATAAATTTGTACCTAACAAGTTTGGTGAAAATCCATCACGGGGTTTTCAAGAAGCCCCCTCCGATTCACCACATGAAACTATGAAGCACTTTAGTACGAATACTAAGCTCTACCACTTCCTGTAATAAAAAAGAATATTGATTTGTAAAATTTCCTTTATAATGAGGGGGGGGGGGGGGGGTGGTGGTTCCCACTTGAACAAATTAGGATCTACCGGTAATCAGTTTGTGGATTTTACCTGCCAAGTTTAGTGAAGATATGTTTTCAAGGAGAAGCTGAAAATGTGAAAATGGTGCCCATTTGAATAAATTGGAAAATCTGACATGGGGTTTTCAAGAAGAAGCTGAAATGCATACCATCTTTGGCTAAAGCAATGTGATATTTAAAGGGGAAGGCTAGTAAGTGATCAGTGGGAATCAGTGGAAATGCTGGGAGATGATTGTTCCAATCCTCATGTGATTCATTCAAGAGTTCATTGTATATCTATTGTTGTGTGAAAATGATTTGCTTCAGAACGGTCTCATATTCAAGTAATGTGCAGATTAATGCTCCGTCACTGACCAGGGACGCTAACCTGGAAGCATTAAACTGCACATTACTTGAATATGAGACCATTCTGAAGCAAATCATTTTCACACAACAATAGATATACAATGAACTCTTGAATGAATCCCATAAGGATTGGAACAATCATCTCCAAGCATTTCCACTGATTCCCACTGATCAGTTACTAGCCTTCCCCTTTAATCATGCCAAGTGTGAAAGTACAGTCCTTTACCCAGTTTTTTACCAGTTTGTCTAAAGCATTAACATAACAGCTATTCTCACTCCATGTACTGTATCATGAAAATCTGCATGTCTCCCTCTAGTGGCAACATACAAGAATTTACTGCATACTCTGAATAGGGCTCACACCTGTGAAAATGGAATGTCCCTGACCGCATCACAAAATTGCACCAAAGATACTGAAACAAATGAAGAAAAAATTGATTAAAAATGAATAGCTGTGGATATTGAGTATGAATTCCTCTACAAACCACACTTTGGTTGGAAGATGCAAGCTTTTCTCATGGAATTTGAAGGGACTATGTGATTGGGTGCATGTACAGAAAATACATGATTTTTTGAGTGAAAAGAACTTAATAATAGTCTGGCATTGCAAACCCTTGGACAGAATTTGAGCTGAAGAACCCCCCCACCTTGGAAATTTGATGGATGAGAGGGTATAGTAATACCTCACTTTTTTCAGGTTAGTGAAGATGAAACACCTCATTTCTGCCACCTATTGTACAGATTTTTTTACCCGTGTGAGCCCTACAGCCAATTTGTCTGCAACACATGAAAGCTAGTCTCACTATCATTAAAATCTGCATGTCTCCCTCTAGTGGCAACATGTAACAATTTACTGCATACCCTGAAGGGCTCACACAGGTCAATATCTCCCCATAGAGACGTGTGTTAAAATTCAAAATTCAAAAAATTCTGTAAAATAGCGGGAAGAAATGAGGTGTTTCATCTTCACTAACCTTAAAATGAGATTTCCCCTTTCATCCATCAAATTTTCAGGGGGGGGGGGGGGTTCTTCAGCTCAAACTCTGTCCAAGGGTTTGCAAAGCCAGACTACAAGTTCTTTTCACTAAAAAAATCACCTATTTTCTGTACATGCACCCAATGAAATAGTCCCTTTAAATTCCATGAGAAACGCTTTCATCTTCCAACCAAATGCAGTTTGTAGAGGGACCCCCCCCCCCCCCCCCCCCCCCCTTGGAAATTTGATGGAAGAGAGGGTATACCTCACTTTTTTTTTCAGGTTAGTGAAGATGAAACACCTCATTTCTCCTAGCTATTTTAGAGAATTTTTTTGAATTTTGAATTTTAACACACCTCTCTATGGGGAAATATTTACCCGTGTGAGTCCTACAGCCAATTTGTCTGCAAAACATGAAGCTAGTCTCACTATCATGAAAATCTGCATGTCTCCCTCTAGTGGCAACATGTAACAATTTACTGCATACTCTGAAGGACTCGCACAGGTAAATATTTCCCCATAGTTCATAGACGTGTGTTAAAATTCAAAAACTTCTGTAAAATAGCGGAGAGAAATGAGGTGTTTCATCTTTACTAACCTTGATAAGTGAGATTTCCCCTTTCATCCATCAAATTTCCCAGGGCAGTTCTTCAGCTCAAACTCTGTCCAAGGGTTCGCAAAGCCAGAGACTACAAGTTCTTTTCACTCAAAAAATCAGCATTTTTCTGTACATGCACCCAATGAAATATAGTCCCTTCAAATTCCATGAGAAAAGCTTTCATATTCCAACTAAAATGCAGTTTGTAGAGGAATTCACTCTCAAAATTTGCAGCAATTCAGTTTTTGCCAAACTGCTTTTCTTATCTTTAACTATTTTTTTCTTCATTTATTTTAGTATCTTTGGTACGATTTTGTGAAGCGGTCAGGGACATTCCATTTTATTTACAGGTGTGAGCCCTACAGTATAGCAGAGGTCATATTTTTTAATTGATTTTTTTAAAATCATAAATGTGTTTCTGATGATATCTACCCCTACATCATATGAGAAATTGCACATTGAAGGGTTGCAAAGCTTCTCAAATGGACACTTTTGAAAATGATGCTCATTGTTTTGTTGTTTTTTTTTTCATTTAGAAATCTTGCAGTGTTGATTAGTTCTACATAAGATGAATATAAAGACACAGGCAGATATCCTTGAATAAGGGGGTATCATCATCACCGTATTGTCTACAAAGTAACTGTAAAAGACTTTGATTTATCAAAGAGATTAACTTTATTTGAACTGTTTCAGTGGTAGCAAAAACAAAGAAATACATTAAAATACCACAATCACTCAAAGTTGTGTGATAATGACTACTTTATTATTCATGAATTCAACTACTTTGTACTATTCAAAAGATTTAGTACCACAAGAACATAATAAGAAAACAAAGTGTAGTTCAGCAGAGTTAGAGGGGGGGGGTAGGGGGGTAGACGGGAGGAGATTTGACAGAATAGATCAACATAAACCAGCAGACCTTGTATAGGATGAATACTTCCCATTGACTTGCGTGCATTACATGCATACTCTATAGGGCTCACACGGGTAAATATTTCCCCATAGAGACATACGAGTATGTGTTAAAATTCAAAATCTTAAAAATTCTGTAAAATAGCGGGGAGAAGTGAGGTGTTTCATCTTCACTAACCTAGTGAGATACACCATTTCATCCATCAAATTTCCAGGAGAGAGAGGGGGGGGGGGGTTTCTTCAGCTCATAATTGTGGATCCAAAACCTTGTCTGCATGGAGACTTTCACACACAGAATGAGCTACACACTGTACATACATTGTGTAGATAACCTTCTAATGTGCACTGGTATTCCTATCCTGTAAACCCAGTTCATCAACCAGCGTAAATCAACAGAAAAGCAACTACCATGGTACAACTGTAGTTCCTGAGCTGCCTTCCTAAATTTACCCATACAACTACCTGCACTAATCTCAAATTGATAATTTACTCTTCAAATGACTGCAATCTGGGAGCAATTCTTGGGTGCTTTAAATTTGACATTTTGCGATGACTTTCAAATTACTGTCCCTGACAAACAGTCAGAAACATGTGTTCAATCTAGTGAGTCCTTGCTTTGAAGACAAAACATAATTCTTGGAAGGGCTTATTTTTCATCTTTCCTCTTTGGAATTTGCTTCCAGTACATCGAAAGGGGCTATCAAACTTGCTTTGCTGATGCAATTTGCCAGGATGAGCTGTTTTGGAGTGTTTTGATATCAAAAGTGTATGATTTAGATCGTAGTTTTTTTTACTACATTTTTGACCCGTGACAACGGTTTCAGGCAAAAGTCGCAAGAGCACATTCCCTCCTACACAATGTAGGCGGGGTGCAAAGATTTCGACCATTATGGAAAATGGAATTTTAAACACCCTATGGGCAATTCCGCAGTTAGAGGGACATGACCATAAAATTTCAATTTGGTTTTTTCCTTGATTTTTGTGTTTGACTTTAGAAAGAACACATTGATAACTCAGGAAAAACTATTTTTCAGGGTATCTTGATAGTTTAAGGTATTCAATTCACCAATTTTGAACAAGTAATCTTTCAGATTGAATTTCATCAGCAAAATCTCCATAATGGCAAAGAAGATAGCTAGTCAAGTTAAATGCCATTTTCTAGCCACAAATATTGAATTCATAGAGGCAATGCAGTGCTTTCATGGATAGATTAAGTAAAATCAACTTACATGTCTTCAAAATGCAAACATGTGTGCATTTCCCCAACCATCGGACAGTCATGTAACGTTACTAACCAAAAAGTGAAATTATTTACCTCCAGAGAGTATAAGGTCTCTATGAATGATAATATTTCAATTTTTCCTGCTGTGTCCAATGACTAACTGAAATATAAAAATAAGTATTACTAATCATTATAGAAGTTAGAAATAACAGCAGTCAAAATGTGTAACGTTACTAACCACGTAACGTTACTAACCACAGCCTGTGTGTATTGTAACGTTACTAACCATGAAATAAGTGAATAAGACTCCAATGGACAGGTCCTGGTCTGGCAAAATTTTGCCTGATGATAGAGCCAGATGTCAACTACAAGATTACGTGTCATGCAGTAAAAAGATATTGGCTTTTTTTTTATAGTAAATTAATTATGCAAATTTACGCATGAAATCATATTTTCACCTCTAACTCCATAAAAAAGACTGAAGGATTGCTAAATTTTTGTGTAAGAGTTCCTCAAGACACATCAAACAATTTTCTTGCAAAAAAAAATAGCAAAATCAAAATCAGTTTCTTTTGTTTTTTATTGTTTTGTTAATTTCTTATGTATTTTAGTGTTTTTTTACCTTTTGTTTTCTATTGGTTTTTTTGCCAAAATTTGTTGCAGGCACTTTTTCAAGCTTCTCTACACTACAATTGATTAATTTCACTGGTCAAAGGTTGAAACAATCTAGTTAATATCAAATTAACAAAAAAACACAATTTGCATTGGATTTGCACACGATATCATGAATTTGAGCTGTTTTCAGGTCGACATGCATTTATGTAAAACATTACATAACTGCAGAACGGTGTACCCGGACGTCGCAAATTTGGTCTCAAAATATGCGGGAGACTTCAATGAAAAAAGTCATGAGACGATGCGGCAAAATCTTTGCGCGTTGCGAAATCGTGGTGGGAAATGTTGGGGGGGGGGGGGTCTACAGCATTCGCATCACTACAGAAGGCTCACAAGGTGCACATTGAGTGATTTTTTTTTTTGCCACTTCGAAGGGGCAATTGATGGAATCTGTGGGCCAGCAGAGCATTTTGTGTGGAAAGTAGTGTTAAAAGAAACCTGTACTGACATTTTCTACTTGTCTGATAATTCTAATCTACATTTTTGACGCCTACAACTGGAAAGAGAGGATTCTACAACCCAGGATAAGCCTGTAATGATTTTTTGAAAAAAAATGAAAACGAGCAAGCCAAGGAACGATCCACACAATTTGGCATACGTCACAGGTGCCAACCTCCAACTTTAGCAAAACGAACTACACATGTCAATTTACTGATGAAATCTCACACGAAGTACTGCAAAAACTGTTATTTAGTAAAATTGCAATATGGAGCTGAAATAAACATGTTAAACAATATTCATTAATTTTTAAAAGGAATCCCTTCAAAAGCTTTTTATTTAGATCAAATTTGTGGGGAATATTCCAGATATGCAAAATGAAATTGGCATCATGTCCGAACGTGCTGCCCATAGAAAACTGTGTGTAAGTAACGTTGCACTAACTAGTATGCATTGATGATGAGCGATAATGGTTCGACATCACAGTTCAAACTATCTAACGAAGATGAGGACTGAGTGATTCTTAAAATCTAAATCCAAAAAATAGTCAACGGCAATCACGGTTTACGCCTAGTTAGAAGAAAACGGCACTCAGTAGAGACGCTAGACTAGAACTAGGACTAACGTTAGGACTAGTGAGCAGTCAAGGACCGAGAAGATTCTACTCGCCCGCCCGTCGACAGCTGTACGTGCACAGCGCTATATAATAGGCACAGTGTACTAGTAAACGGTTTAGTATGCAATACTTACCCTTGCTGCCAGAACTTGAAGAAAGTCCAGACGAAAGTCCAGACTCCAAGGTCTAGCGTTGCCGCTAGATCTAGGCCCTTGTGCTGCAGGCCCTGTTGTTTCTGTGCTGAATTTTGCAGGTAAGGTATCTGCTTTATGGATTTTCAATGTTTTTGTAGTCGAGATAAATCTCATTGTGGTCGTATTAACACCAAGGACTAACTTAGATCTAGTTTTAGTACGACCCATGGCCCATACCTCGGAAGAGTGGCCTGACCACGTAGAAACAAACAGTGCCGCCGCTTCGCGATCCAAGCGCTGGTGTAGGCATAGTGCTAGAGTACTTCCGTATCCATGTAGATATCTCAAAATTCACTTAACCAAATTGCACCAAAATCACAAGAAATATTTTATGACTCATGTCCACTTGCTCACGCTAATTGGAACCAAATAGCAAGTCGGGAAGCGTAAGTGAAGTTGTCGACTTTCCTGTCGTCGCTAAAAACAATCTGCTCTGTAGAGACTGTACGACTAAACAAGAGCTATCGCGGCGTAGTAGCCCTACTTGCCTGCGCACGCACAGACTGAAGTTAGCCATCTAATATCATGAGACAAATCTTTCAAGTAATCGGGAGCAAAGAATCAATTTAAAAATTATTTGAGTTAAGTTGAATGAAAAATATAGTTCGTAAATCACACAAATTGCCAAAATCATGACATTTTTTAGTTTAGTTCCCGCGCAAATTCCCCGTTCGCACAGGACTAGTCGGCTAACTTCAGTTCTAGATTGTGCATGTCGCGTTTACCAAGATCTCTCGCGAAGAGTGAGTTTTTTTTTAGTGACAACTTGAAAATCGGCGTCAATATTGATACTTCTCGATTACCGATTTCGTTCAAACATAATACATTATTTTGAAATATGCTTTGACGTATATCCTGTAATTTTGGTGCGATTTGGTTCAGCGAAATTTGAGACAGCTGCATGGATAGGACAGTACACAAGTGCCGCCTGCTAGCTAAATTGGGCCTAAGCGTCGTCTGCTACTCGGCACGATTTAACGCACGCGTATGCGAGGGCTTGTAATCAGTGATATATTTGGCACCTGTGACATCACGACATCCGGGCTCGTCAGCTCATTAGCATAATTCTCGCCCAAAAATTTCCATTTTCAAAATGAAATTACGGACTAAATCGTTATGAAATTTTGAATCTGTTTGCACCGCTGGGTGTTTTAGAATTAAAAGAACAACATATAAAAAAATAAAAAACCGGTACAATGCCCTTTTAAAAACAATTGAGGCCATCACTTCAAATTTTCTGTCCCAATTTGAAATTATCATAGAATGGTTTGTCGGGGTTAATTACGCTTCAGGTACAGCGAACAGACTTTTGTTTTCAGAACAATGCAGAGATTAGACATTCAAACTGGTCTAAAAGATAAAAAAATACAAGTCTCTAGACTTGAATAAACATGAATTCAACTAATACACTGTATCATTTGAGTTAATGTCATATGACTTACAATTTTTGTAAACTACTTTCACAATAATATAAAACATTGCATTATGCTGGATTCCTATTATGCAATGACTACGCACACCACAATTGGCCATACACTGTACATACTACAATTTTTATACCGGTACATTAGTTTTTGCTCTTTGATTTCTTTCCCCTTTATTAAAGGTACTCTTGATAAGGAACACATTAACTGTTTTGCTCAATAAAACAGGCTACTTTTGTGAATTACTGTGAGTCATGATGAACAGTGATTGGCAAAGTTATAAAACTGTGGATATCACTTGACCCAGTCTTTAAAAGTGGTACTTTTTTTTAGTTTGTAATTTATGCAAACTTTTTTTCTAGTCTTCTTTAACATGTACAAGTACAATGGTACTATACTGCATGAGTTTGATGATTGAAATAAGAGTTTAATGTCTTATCTGATGTTTCTTAGCTTTAACTTTGCATTCTCATGGGGAAACATGTAATGATTTGAGTTAACACACAATTTTGTAATCACTGGACAAACCGTAACGTTACTAACCGTAACGTTACTAACCATGATTTTTGTACATAATTTTCAAACAAAGTTATAATGAGAAAGGATATTTGGGGTAGATATTGCCCTTAAAGCTAGAAATGAAAAATAAGTGTTGATATATTTCAAGCTATACCAGTTTTAGCAAACTTTTTGTTCAAAGATGCTCATCATTTTTTTATGTCCTTTTTTTGTAACGTTACTAACCGGCATTAAACACAGACCTTTCTTCTAAAATAATTCATGAAATGATTTCATTCTTTGCTCTGTTCTAGGTCTACACTAGAATGATCTCTGGTGACATTAATGAGACTTCACATCCACAGATAGAGAAATGAGTCTAATCTAAATCATGACAATGTCCCTAAAATGTAACGTTACTAACCGCGGAATTGCCCCTATAGATGTTGGATCACACTCGTCACATTCGATCTTCTTTCGAACGCCGCGCAAATATGTCCAGTGTTGCTATGGCACGGCATCTTGCATGCGATTGGCTAGTGCGTCGCACACATTTACATAGTTCGGCTTTCGGAGATAGGTCTCGCAGCGTGTCAGAAATGTCTTGTTCACGCATGCACGCTCCATTGTTGTTGCGACAATAGATACCAGTACGCTCGCTTTTTGGTGTATGCTCTTCGTTTGGCTTTCTATCCGAGCTTTTCTACCACAATGTTCGACAACGGAAGTGAAACAAAAAGTGAACAGCAACACTAGGCAGCACTAACTTCCAACGTGAAAACAGACATGATAGTGAACATGATTTGAACGTATCAGAGTCGCAAATCACCACACAAACCGTGCAACATGCGATCAGAAACTTAACTAGTCAATTATGTTCGTAGTAATGACAGCAGGTTGACTCAAAAGACAGCAGAAGAGAGGGAAGGAGCGGTCAATAATGACCAATACACTGTATTAAATGCAAAAATTGTACCAAACTAAGCAAAGTCGTGTTTGTTTGTTTGTTTGTTTAACGCACAATGCAACACATGCACGGCTTGAAAATAAAAACAGCAGGAAGCGTGACCCTTGTCATCTTTCTGCCTTGGAAAGGGTCCCAAATGATTACATTTACAAGACAAATTAACCGCAGTGAAAACGTGATTTGTAAAGATGTGGATACGAATGCGCCACCCGCTCCTGTGGCATGTACACACAGGCATAGCGCGTGGTACTGGATGTCATTGGGTAACACGTGCACATGCACACGTAATCAGCACGCTTACAATTATCGTATCCGCCATCTTGAAAGACGTACTGGTAAACATACCCGAGCGAAACGCACTGTATATTCGGCTCCATACGCTGTGTTCCGCGGAAGGCGCCTGGGAAATTTGACTCTCTCAGTGAGCCAATCAGAAGCCGCTGTAATTGCTAGAGGCGGAGCTTAATCTCGATTGGCACCATCGTACAGATGGGTGATTATCAACTCGCATCGCTGCTCGGCATTGTCTTTGAACAAGAGGTGAATTTTCAAAGCCCGTTTTCTCGCAAGTTTGTCAGGCTAAGAAATCAAAAAGTGCATCATATTTCCCTTTATATGACCACTTAATACGGGCCGGTGATGAATACAAGTGTTTGACATCAATGTAAAGCTTAGGACATGGGCAATGTGATTCCATGAAAAAATGAATTTTCAAAATTCCCGACTTTTGCCTGAAACCGTTGTCACCAGTCACATTTTATTCCAGAAGAGCCCTCCCAGTTAACCCCACGTTCAGCACTGTGGGAAGGTAGAATGTAACGTGATGATTGATCAAGCCCTTGCAATAATATTTTCAAGCGCGCTGCATGCGATTCAATCTAGCGCGGAAAATCAATGGATATACAGTTGTACACTGTAGGAGCGGCTTGTGTGATGTCCTTTGTTAGTAACATGAAGACATGCAAGTTAAATGCTCCGTCGAGTGGAAGGTGCATTCCCATATCTTTTGCTATTACAAATTAGTACTCTAGAAATGATTGACAGATGAGGTCACAAGCAGAATATTGGATTGGAAGATTTTTTTGTGGGCATATCCAAGTAATCTGAAGAAAAGGTTACAAACACTAAATAATAAAATATGTGTATTATGGAATGTAGATCTACAATCTGTAGATATTTGCTTTGTCACATGTATGGAAGTGATTTAAAGGGTAAAGAATCAAAACAAATCAAATGCATTTGCATTACTGTAGGCCCTTTCAAGACATTTTGTAAAATTTTATCCTGACTGTAGTTGCCAGACAGGGTCTGCATTTTGACAAAGTTCGAAGTAACCTCCAAATGGTACACAGTAAATTTTGGCTGTCCTGACTGTGTAGTACAATATTGTACAGTGAAATGATCTTTGGATTCGTGAGTGACACAAACAGGTAAACTTACACTGACAGCATTAGAAAAAAAAATTTGTTTGCTTCATTGTTTCTTGCTGATATCTACATGTACTACTGCATTCTAGTTACATGAACCCTGCATGATTACAATTCAAAGCAAAAAATGCTCACGCTCACATTTCCTCTGCTGCCAAACCTGTCACTGAAAACGGGAAAAAGTCGGCCTATTTCCTGGCCTTGAGAGTAAGTTGAACAGTCTGTCTTCCCATAGAGTTTAAAGGTATAATTTACCATTTGCAGATGAAACAACAACCCAGCATTAGTGCTCTTAAATAGTTCTAAAATGTGAGTTAGGGATTAAAAAAGCCACTGCAAAAAAATTGAATAAGTTGAATCAATGCTGTTAAATACATAAAATGTGAACAATACTGTAAAACATGATACATTTGCTACATGAACTTTTTGCAAATTGGAGAAGATGGCCTTTTTTGTGGCATGAAATTTTCGCGAACTGCCACTGGCATTCAATGCATAGTGTAGACAAGAACTTTCGCACGCATTTTAATTTCGCGAATCTTGGCGCTCGCGAAATTCACGAAATTAAAATGCATGCAAACATTCCTCGTTTTACAGTAGTTAAAAAAAAAAAATGTTTCCACACTAAGCCGTCAACAGTTATGGTTTGTTTTTTTTTTTAATCTGATATCCCCTTATATTATAGGCTTATTGTGAATATGGCAGGATTTTTTTTTTATACAATGTACAACAGACGTACACATATAATAGGCTTATGCATCAAATGTAATACAAGCTATCTCAAACACTTTTAAATCACTTCTCCAAAAGGTACAGTAAACGGGACCTTTAATATACAAACCTCCATTTCACATGTTCAAAAAAAAAAAAAAACCTGACCTGTAGGAAGTTGAAACAAAGGCTGACGGCCCTACTTCCTATTTAGCATTTTCTGTACTATTCCCACGACTCAGTCACATCAATCAGTGCATAGACCTGTTTACTTATACACGATAATAGATCAAATACAGCAACTTGCAAAAACATCTCCATCACAATGTGAAAGTTTCAAATTGGCAATATGATATGAATTCAAATACTATTGTGATTCCAGCTCTGTTCAGACTGAAATGTACAGTAAACTGATAGAGCATTTACCAGTGGCAATTCTTAGTCCCTGGTATCACATATCTGTGCTATAAAAGCTGTTATTTTTGTGTACAGATACTTTTCATGAATGAAGAGGAATGTAGGACATTTTCACGAGATGTTGTTTTCGCAATTTGACACCAAGACTGCATGTACATGTAGATCGTATCAAAGTACACTGATACCTGTCGGTTCACTTCGTTTGTGCATCAGGTGGCAATGTTTTCGTGTTCTTGAATTTTGGGCCCAACCGTGGTTCATGAACAGTTTTTACGGCACAATGTAGGCCTACAACTTTGTATTCTGTTGAAATATACAGTACCGTACACTACCATACAGTATGGATCAGTGCACATGCTGTATTGAAGCAGTTTGGACAATATATTTGTGAAGCAAATGATCTTTTCTTTGCCAGGTGCTGCAATTGCAGGTTTCCATTGCCTTTCAACCCCGTGTTCCTTTCATACGTACAGAAAGGCATTAGTTCTTCAATTATTAGCATCACAACCTCTCTTGGTACTCAATTCTAGTGGAAACAGTCCTACAGACAATGCTTTGTGCTGTCACCAGCTTATTGGTTGAAGGGCAAAATTACTTTAAAAAGAATTTAACCCGTTGAGGACAAGTCCCGAGTATACTTGGGCAGGTGTCTACGGGAATTATGTGTTGTAGCAAAATCATTCCGTCCTCAACGGGTTAAGCAAAGATACATAAAACCACAACTTGTCTCTCACAAAAAACAACAGATCTAGTCCTGCGTGTCAACAGTCATAACACACAATGCATTCATAATGATAGACCATGGTTCAGATGATATCTATACACATTCCGGAAAAGGGAAACAATAGAAAAACAAAATGTCGGGTGGTTTACTCACAGGAATATACACTTTATGTACATACAATGTACACCGTACAACACAGTACGTACACTCAATTGTAGAACAAACCTGTGTAATCGTTTGTAAGTTATGAACAGTTGAGTACATGTAAGCTCCCAGGGTTGTAGGTTGTCCGTTCATTTGTACTCAGGCAAATAGTATGCATGCAATATTATGAAAGGAATGACAAATTTTGATAATGTACAAAATAAATGTACCCTGCATTGAGGATGTTTATGTTCACCAATTCTTGAGATGAAATCCTCTACACAGCATTTAGAATAGGCAGCCCCATCCCTATGGTCCCACAAATACTAATAGAGTTAGTAAGATAGAGAGGACAAATTGAGCCAGTCTCATCAAAAAAAAAAAGTTGTACATGATTCTACTTAGGAGGGTACATAGTAGAACTGTGCTTCTCAACCTTCTGGTTTTAAATTGAGGCCCAATCTGGCCCCTACATTTCCCCCTCTTAGCCCAGTATTTTTTTTTTTTTTTTTCAATCTCATCCTCAAGGTTGGACATGACTCCAATGGAGAATTTGTAGAATCAAGCAAGTCTGATTTTTTTTTTTTCACTTGAGGCTCACTCTGGCCCCTACATTTTGTTTGTTTGTTGCTGCTGTTTTTTTGTTTTTTTTGCGTGAGTGTGTGTGTCTTGGTTTTTTGTTTGTTTTTTTTTTTTTTGGGGGGGGGGGGGGATAGTCCAGCAGATCATTTTTTCCCTTTTTTGTTTTAAAGGGACTGTACAGTACTGGTTGAGGTGAGGATTCATGTTTTGCACATTCCTACTAAGTGGGATAATGAGAAACCTCTTATGAAATATGAATGAGCATGTAATTTTATGAAGGGTTCAACGTTTATTTGATGAAAATCGGTTTTCAAATGGCTGAGATATAAAAAAAAAGTGATAATAATAAAAGCCAACAGGCCGCAACTTTATTAGGATCTCTTTGTTTCACCTTGTTTTTGGATATCTCAGCCATTTCAAAACCGATTTTCATCAAATAAACTTTTGATACCCCATGGAATTGCACGCTCTTTGACATCTCATAGAGTGGTTTCTGAATATCTTGCAAAATGTTAAATGCTAAATCCTCACCTCAACCAGAACTGTACACACCCTTTAAAGGCATAATTTACCATACCTTTGAACATTTGAACATTTGAAAGTAAACACAAATCAAGAGAAATTAAGAGGGTACAGGTAAATAACCTGAGGAAACAGGAGGAAAATGAATTGAAGAAAATCCCTGTTAGTAATACTGACACATAATTGATGTTAACACATACAACTTGTGCCAGGGGCGGATCCAGGAATTCTGTAAAGGGGGGCGTGACTAATATTTCTGATGCCACTTCCGGGTTTCATTTCATTTTTTTTTTTTCTTTTGATTTTACGAAAAATAAAGGGGGGGGCGTGCACCGGTTGCGCCCCCCTCTGGATCTGCCACTGCATACACTTGTACTTGCCATTCATATGATTAATGTATGCTTTTTCAATGCAAAACAGGCGCAGGGTGGTCTACAAGGGGTTTCAGCATGTTTCTACAACATGCTCAAATTCTTGTGCAACATCCTCAACAACCAGCAACATGCTATGCAACATCCTCAAGAATTTGCAACAAGGTCAAAATAAAATGAATTCAAACAGGTGAAAAACGTGCAAAACATAAGAAACATCAAACTACCTGGGGCCGTATTCTGAGAGCTTATTAAGTGTCCGATTAGCACTTAATTACCGAATTGGTATTCTGAGAGCATGATTAAGTAGGGGGTACATTAACTACCATATACATGTATAGCAACAAGCGTTTTGGCGGGAAGGACCTATGCGTTTGCGCGTATCAATGCGCGTGCACCTCTGAGAGGACTTAATCACAGAGTTAATTACGAATCGGTATTCTGAGGGTGTAATTAAGTATCAAAGTTAATGGAAAACTTAATGATACCAAAGAATATCATTAACTACTCCGATATCACGCATTACATCGTGTTTTCTCTGCCACAACGATGCTTACCGTCTTCGGTAACCGAGGAGCGGTTGAATCTTGTTATCATAGTATCCGTAGAATTCAGAGAAAAAAAGAAATATAGCCGATCTTCGAGGAATTTTGTCTTTTATGTGAGCAAAGAGGTTGAGATCTTTGCGTGCGTAGGTGAGGGGTTGTAATCAAATACCGGAGTGTGTGCACGGAGCTCTTGGGTTGTAATTACAGGAGGCGTGGAGGAGCGCGCATTGAGGGCATATTTGCGCGTGTAAACATCATTTTGGCTTCTAACAATGCGTCTGATTGGATGGAATAACAATTAGATGGGAGGGACCTAAGATAATCACAGGGGACTTAATCATACCTTAATTACGTCCTCAGAATACCGATTTTGCTCATGATTAAGGGCCTATTAACTTCACGACTTAATCACGAAGTTAATTACAGACTTAATTACGACCTCAGAATACCACCCCTGGTACTAAACATGTAGATATTTGTGTGCAAAACTTAAGAGAGAACATAGAATGTACAGATTGTAAGCCGAGCCGTAAGCAGCACAAAGAGAGAAAAGCTGTGAAAAAATTGCATAAACATTGCTCACGATGTGCGACCCGTGCACAAACAAATTCTTCAATTATTCTCAGTTTCTGAGCTCAAAATTTCAAGCATTCAAATTTCAATTTCCGAGCTCAAAATTTCAAACCTAAATTTTAAGTTGTGGACCACCCTGCAGGCGGTCAATTAAAACAAATGATGAGCTTGCACTGGCGCACGCACTGTAAAAAAGTCACTTGAGTTCGTCGTTGAGAATTCTGCGTGCTGTATGTTACGAGTCAACAATCTGAGCCCGGGATATGAATCGGTGGTATTATGTGCCAGTGATACATGTGAAATGAAATTAAGGTGGCCAAACTGAGCCTCTGATGAATATTTTCTAAGATATCTTCAACATGTTCAAGGTCTTTTAATCCAAAAGTGGTCGATGAGTAGGTCCAGTCCAACATACAATCATACTTGATTGATACTGCAGCCAGGGCCTATGCACCAAAACAAAAAGACACACATATTGTGACACAACACACACACACAAATGACATAGATTATATTAGCACTGTACTGACATAACCCATAAAAGTCTTCTAAATTTCCTGTGCTAAGATAAGACATGGGTTTCCGTTCCACACTAGGCCCTGACCAGGGCCTGCCTACTAGATGCTACGATCATGCTGGTCTTGCGCTCTGCTTTGACATTAGGCAGTTCGCTAGGCCCAAAGCCCCCCGGCCGCGGCTGCTGTAGAACAGCGGTGACTAGACCGGTGCCAGACATCATCAGTGCAGTCAGTGCAGGCCAAGTAACCAGCCACAACCAAGGCCTCAGACAGTGTACGATGATCATGTCTGCGTGTGTGGACTGAACTGACATCAGAAATGAGGAGCTCATAAAGAGGGCATTTTCTCGGTTAAAATCGCAGTGTGACAACACTTACCCCTTCTTTAGATATTCCTACGATCTTATCCACTTCGTATATGCTATCCTCATCGGCGAAATCTGATTCCTCGTCCGACATTCTACCGTCTTCTTCTTCATGTTTACAGTCATCACCGGCACCAGAATCGGCCATTATGCTCGGTCAGGTACTCTGACTGAGGTCAGACTGCTAGTCTACTATCAAAACACTATCATTTATATTCTGTACGCGTCTGGTCGGGCTATCTGTGTGTATGTGGTATGTTACATTTTGTATGTGTGGTATGTTATGTGCCCCCCCCCCCCCTTTCTCTCTCCCAAATCGAAAAAGGGGCAATGTGCTATGATGTAATTTCTTGTCTATTTTATGATATGTGATCAAAATCATACACTGTATGATGCAGTCTTCCGTGGAAATATGCAACTCAACTTTTTGAATATCAGAATTTTCTTATTTTGGTGAAATTGGCATTTTAGCAGCTGTTTGTTTGAATGAACCCGTTTTATATAGTTGATTGGAACTCAGAGTGGGCATACCTCTGAATGGACACAATAGTGGGAGGGGTGTAGGGGTGAACAAGGAGATAAACAAGAGACACAGAGACAGACTGTGCATATAATCATGCAGAGGGAACTACATTACACCATAAAGTCTTAATTTGTAAGACTAACCACGCACCTGTTCAAAGGACATACTGACTGGACTGGTGCATCAATGACCTGTAAATAAACGCTGCGAAAAGATCAGGATAAGCAAAAAGCCGATATTTTACTACACTTAAAAATCCTCCTGCAACTCTGTTTGCTATGTTAGTGATGTCATCAGTATTTCAACGTCGTATCAGCAGGGAGGTGAGACTCTCACCTCCCTGGTATCAGAGAGGTGTATTGTGTTGCTATTCTGCACGACACACTTGTATTCTCTGCCGTGTAGTCTGCGACTTCCAAGCACTAATGGTGTTTAGAATAATATATCAGTTAGTTTTGCGGGTAACAAAGACGCAATCGTCTCTGGAAACGAAACTGTGGAAAAATGCAATTACATACTTTATTACTTTATTTAGTATCAGAGCCTTAAAAAATGTGAAATTACAGTGATGTATAGACTGTGAGACTCCTAATGAATGTAGGTGAACTTGAGTAAGAATTAACTCTCTGGGAATTAAAGTTCAAGTACAAGATATACGCCCTATGTGGTTGTATGCTGGCATGATTGTCACCGTCCTGAAATCAAGGTGCCTCCTTGCAATAGGTCATTTTGATGGGCATACCCCCACCCCCACCCACCCACACACACACACACACACAGGCCAGTAAATGATTTGCCATCTTATAGACACAACGTATAAAAAAACAGAAAAAAGAACCCCCCCCAAAAAAAAACAACAACAACAACAACAACAACTACAAAAAAAACCATATATAGAATGAAACCTGTCTACAGCGGCCACCCAAGGGAGACTGAAAAAAGTGACAGTTGTAGACAGGTGGCCGCTATAGACAGGGTCGTTAAAATAGCTTTTCTATTGGGGGAATTGTGTTTAGTGGTCGCATACGACGGCAGGTGTCCGCTAACAGACGGTGGTCGCTATATTGGTTTATACAGGCCTTGGATGATTTTGTGATACTTTTCCCATTTATTGTATGAATCAGAAAATGACTCGTTTTGATGGGGCTCGGGCTTCCCACTTTTTATTAGGCCTACACTAGCTGTGTGTGAGACCGTGTACTCTACATTATACTCATGCTAATAGTGTACGTGAGACCTATCTCACAGTTAGTTCGTATATCCAAATTAATCAATAGTATTCCTAACCTTAACTCACGAACAGAGATTTTGATATGTGCATAGTTTAAGTTCAGTTTTTCTTGTCGGAAAGAAAGGTAATGTTAATGCTCAAAATTTCTGTGCGACATTTTGTTTGCGACTATGAAAACAAAACTGTTTTACAAATTTGATTGCAACTGTCTACGAACCCCGACTAAACTTGAAATTCCCTAAAAATCGCTACGTTCGCAGACATGCGTCGCTTCGCTCTGTGAATTACCGGTATTTACTGTAAAACTCTGAACGAACAAACTGCGGGTTTCGGCGCGGCATCCGTACAGTGACGAGTCTCTGTATTCTGGCTTGCTGCTCATACCTAATGATTATTTCCTACCCAGAATATTAACGCCCTCTAACGACAATAGAAGTAGCAGGTTCAGCTGCGCAAGTCCGACTTTCATAGCAGAAGTAAGAGTACACGATTTTTGTTTTGTTTTAATAATCAATGAAAAATAATTATTGTGAGGCGATTAAAATCATCAGCTCACTCATAATTATGCATCTTCATAACAGCTGTTCAAGATATGTTTTAAAAAGTTAGTGAAATCTCGTAATTTTATAACTTCCCCAATTTTCTACAATTTTGATCAAGAGTTCATTTTCACTGTTGTGCTTACAAAATGTTGATTATTTTTCTTTTGAGATTGATTTTAGACTGGTGCAGAATCCCCTTTAAGATTAAATAATTGGTCTAGGGGAGATTAGGGCCCTGTTTTCTGAATTTTCATAATTGATTATTTGATATCTATGGTAAGTCTATGGCAGTCTGTGTGTTGAAGAATATTTATAATCGATTATATTATCTTCATAAAATGGGGATTAGAGGTTGTTTAGGTGTGGTTTCAGCAGTCATGGTGGGAGATCGGGTGGGGTGAATGGAAGATATACAATGCTTATTTCAGTGCACCTTTTTGTATATTGCATCGTACGTCGAATATCAATCGATGGAGAGGTTAATGCATGGTGCAGATAATCAGATTGTATATTTTGAAAATCAAAGTTGATATTTACACGGGGAACTCTCTAATCCCCCAGTTTGCTGCGCCACCTGAATAAAAAAAAAATGGTTGTTAGTAACCTACATAATATGTGTTTTATCAATCCGTGAAAATTACACGATCATTTGCAATGTAGGCCTATACGGGTCTCATTGCGAATGTTGTTGTGTTTTAAAGAAAGAAGAGAGAGAGAAAAAAAAATTGGGGCCCTATACAACAAATAATTTGCCCCAGACAATACTGACATAAACCAAACGTAATAAATCTTAAGGTATTAAACAAGAAAATTAGATATACAATGACGTCTTCACGAGAGAGCTCATACTGGAAATACAAACGGTAAACATTACCTCAACATTGTGTATGTAACGTAATATAATGCAATGTGATACACCTCAGAGTTGATGTTTTTTCTTTCTACGACATGAAAAATTAACCCCATGTCACTTGAAAATGTGAACTCTTTTTGAATAACTGTTGGATTATTTTTCGGGTTTCGAATAAATTTTCTTAAAATCTGTATTTGTTTCCCCCTCTATCGTCAAGACGTATATCGAGTTTCAGTATTCTGAAGAAATGTCTGAATTACCTACCTCTACAATACAACAGGTTATAAAAGGAATTTGATTTTAAGGGTTGCAAAAGGGACACACAATTGAGTCTTGGAGGGAGAAACCATGTATACGATACTTCCTGTAATAAAGTTTACTCAAGGCTCGTTCATTTTAAAAACAGTTAAACAGTAATTGTTCCTTGCCAATTAGAGAAGTCTCTTCGAGGCATCGGAATTGACCTTTTTTTGCGGGGGGGGGGGGGGGGGGGAGGGGGGCATGCATGGTGACATATAGTGGTATATACCATTGTGTCTATTCTCTCCTTCTTTTATGTCCGCTCTTCTACATTCTCAATTCTTAGCAATAAAAATAATTATGCAATCCAGGTTGCATTTTATCATTACTTTTACATCACGGAATCCAGTTTGCTTATGTCATGATGGCACATGTTGTTGTAATTTCATCTTTACCTCTTTTCCCCCTCTTACAATGTCCTAATTTGATCTCATGTCGTTTGACATTGGTTCCTTTGATTTTGTTATATTTGTGTTTGTAGTCTCATTAATTCATTATTCGATATCTAATGTATATTTCTGAGGGTTCCGTATCGTACAAGCTTTGCTTTTAGTGGGACCCTCCATTTCCATTCCCATCCTTATTTAATTTGTAGTATGTTTACATATAATATATATAATATACTATACATATGTTTTCTTCATTTTGTTACTCATTATCACATGTAGGCCTATTTTGTTAATTTACGTTTTTGCAGTATACAAATATGTTCTGCTTATATATATATATATATATATATATATATATATATATGTATATATGTCGATACATACATTGTTTATATTTTCTCTGTATATTTGATGGAAATGAAAATAAATTTGAACTTGAGTTATTGACTTGAATAACATCGCTATATCATTGTCAACACTATATACAAGCATGATTCATTTTCCGCCATGTCTCTAACATTATACCAATTTGTTATCAGCTATTACAACTTTTGGCTCACACACGAACCCACATAATACATATGAAGGAAGACCACTAGTGCTTGATCGCAAAGCGGCTAAGAGCAATTTTTGAATGTCTTAAAGAGGAAATCCAGTCCAAATATAAGTTATAGGCTGATAAGAAAAGAGTAAAATCTCACGAGTTCAATGGTAAACATTTGACTAAAATTGGATGAAAAATAAGGAAGTTATGACATTTTGAAGTTTTGCTAATTTCTGCAAAACAGTTAGTACAGTGGATATGAATATGCAAGTGAGTGAGCTAACCATGTCATACCCTCACAATTTTCCCATTAATCAAGTAAAAGAAATGAAGAAAATTCAATATTTCTGTCATTGAAGTCTGAAACATGATATTATTCCTGGTTGGATAAGTTCAGACTCATAATCAGTTAGATATACGAGGATTTGAGCCTCGGGCATAATTTCGTTCGAATGAAAAACTGGAAATTGCAAAATTTTATGCACAAACTATAGATGGTAAGTTGTGAGTGGATGACATGCTCACTTTGCCATTTGCATATTCATATTGACCGTTCAAGAACTGTTCCCTGAAAAATTTGCGAAACTTCAAAATGTCATAACTTTCTTATTTTTCTCCCGATTTCGATCAAAATTTTATCGTTGAACTCGTGTCAGATTTTACTCTAATATCAGACAAAGGTTTATGTGGACTGTATTTCCCCTTTAAAGTAAGTCCGTCCGCTATCAGGTATAGAGCAAAATGAAATATTTTCTATGATGCCTCACTTGCAACAATATAATTATAACAATATACATCATTACAGTTATGATGAAAAAAAAGTCCAGTTTATTCTTTGCTTTTTCCTTGCCGGTTGTAGAAGGTTTACTTATATCTTAAATTCACGAGAATAGAGTTGACTCCTTTCCCTTGAATAATCTGTACTGGATGATCTACATCTCTATCTATTAATCTAACTTTATCTACCTAATACAATCTACTCTATCTATCTATCCATCTATTTGCAAATATTACACGCGTACATGTATATTGTGTATCATATTCATCTCCTTTCTCTCCATACTGCTCTCGAGACTCCCTCTTTTACTAATTCATCTCATTCTTTCTCTTCCTGTTGTGTAGATTCAAAGAGTACCAGGGCCCCGTTTCATAAAGTTGTTCGTAAAGTTACGAACGACTTACGAGCGACTGGTGATCAGTTCTTGTGGTGAATTATTGAAATTCTAGTAAGTATAGCACATCGCAACTCATCACCAGTCGCTCGTAAGTTGTTCGTAACTTTACGAACAGCTTTATGAAACACCCCCCTGAAGTGAAAGATGATCGAGCACCTACCAACCACACACCCACCCTCCAATCAGGCTCCACAAGAAATGCAAGGTGGATAGATGAGTGGGTGGTTGTTGGTATAACTAACCCTTATGATGATGAGGTCAAGTATCTCTTGGCAATGAGGATTTCGTCCTTCAGGTACAACATCTTCACTTCTCCATACCTATGTGCACTGCACTCATCCAAAGAACACATGACACTCATCCTCCAACCAGGCTCCACAAGAAAATTAATGCAAGGTGGATAGATGCATGCGTGGTTGGTTGGTATAACTGACCCTGATGATGAAATCAAGTAGGCCCTCATATTCTTTGACAGTGAGGATTTCATCCTTCAGGTATAACATCAGTCTTCACTTCTCCCATGATATGCACTGCACTCATACAAAGAAATATCCACAGGAGTTTATTGTCACGAGGGTATCTCTTCTCGTCTTTTGAAGATGCTTGCCTGTGAACTCACACCTGTCCTAAAAACTCTGTTTCAAGCATCACTACAGCAAGGAACCATCACACTGGATTGGAAGAAGGCAAATGTAACTGGCATCTTCAAAAGTGGAGAGTGAAATAAAGCCAGCAATTACAGACCCATCTCACTTACAGCAATCACATGCTAAGTCCTTGAGCACATTGTGTGTAGCCAGATGATGTCACACCTTGATAGCAACAATGTATTGACAGATGCTCAACATGGTTTCAGGAAAAGAAGATCCTGTGTCACCCAACTACTCATGAGTACCCATGATCTGCTGAAAGGCATCGATAGAGGTGAGCAGCATGATGCCATCTTGCTAGAAAGCCTTTGATAAGGTACCACATCGTCGCCTGCTTTGTAAGCTTCAGTATTATGGAATTCACAATCAAACACTGAACTGGATTGAAGACTTCCTCAGGGATAGATCACAACAGGTCGTTCTCGAGGGCTTCACATCAGAAACAGTTAAAGTAACATCTGGTGTTCCGCAGGGCAGTGTCATAGGGCCCATGCTATTCCTGATCTACATAAATGACCCGGTGCCAGACTGTCTATCTCCATCAACATCTACAAAATTGTTTGCTGATGACTGCCTTCTCTATCGTAAAATCCAAACAGCTGATGATGCCAGAAATCTCCAAAATGACCTTGATGCCCTACAACGTTGGGAAGCTGACTGGCTCATGAACTTCAACCCACCAAAATGCCAGGCTTTGACCATCACCAGAAAAAAGAACCCCATCAAAAGGACATACCAGATACACGGCGAAACCCTTGAAGAAGTTTCAACAGCGAAATACTTAGGCATCCATCTTCAGCAAAATATGAAATGGAACCATCACATAAGCCAGCTTACCAAAAAGGCAAATTCAACAAGGTCTTTTTTACAGAGAAATATTGATTCTTGCCCCAGACATGTCAAGATCATGTGCTACAAGTCATTACTACGGTCCATTCTTGAGTATGGTTGTGAAGTTTGGGATCCATCTACCAAAAGTGCTTACTCACAGTCTGGAAATGGTACAACGCCGTAACACCAGATTCATCTTCAATGACTTCAAGAACTCCAGCAGTGTCTCTGACATACTCTCCAAATTAACTACACTTGCCGACCTTGGAAGAGAGAAGGGCTCAATATAAGGTTATCATGATCCACCGTATCATGTAATTCACTCCATAGCAGACATACCCATGAGCAACCCCAATCACCAGAGGCTCACTCAGAGGATATGGGCGCAAGTTCCATATTCCTTTTCCCCGAACACAGTCTTTCCAGACATCGTTCTTCCCTGATTCCATACGATTGTGGAACTCGCTGCCAAGTTCGACCATTTGCACCTCCACAAGCCTTAAAGAGGAGGTGCAAAAGTTCCAGCTCCGTTACAAGGATGCATGGTTTTTACTCGCACGTAGTTAGTTTTTGTGGAGTAATTGCACAGCACACTGCACATCACTCTAAAGTACGACGATACACCTCATTGGTGGACTGTACTGGAAAGGAAGAAGAAGAAGAAAACAGTGGCGGATCCAGAGGGGGGCGCACCGGGCGCGGGCCCCCTCTTTATTTTGGTTAAAACAAGAAAAAATGGAGGGATGCGTGCACCCCCTTTAATTTTGCAAAGGCATCTCTCCTATACGGAATTCCTGGATCTGCCCGTGGTAAATATCAATATTTCATGATGAACTAGTAAGACATGATGAAAGAGTTTTGTTATGCATGAAGTATAAACTGCACTTTTTTATTGCTACTTTGTCATTTGGTTATAACTATGCTTTGTTTAAAAGAAACAACAACAGGAGAACATGTTTTTAATGGCAGCTCCCGACCGCGAAGTCTCTACCGACACGCCCACTTTATCACGCTTACCTCTGACACACCTCCCGAATTCACCAATCACATCGTATTTCCGGTGGGTCCAGTGCAAAATGGATGGGTGCCGCTTGCTGCCAAGTCACACGATTGCGCACTTGTCACTGGTATTGCGCACCTATCTGGCACATGATCACATTAGACACAAGCAAACGCCGTCGATCACACTTCGCACGCACGCCATTCAATTGACTGTCGCGATACTATCACGAGACAGACTTTCTGCACCAGACGACGACGTACTCGTTTTGCTTGTTCGATCGACCAAGGCACCATCGACGATCTCGTGATATTTCCTTCGATACCATCAGCCTTTCGATTATTAGCTGAGCTGCGCACAATGGCAGAGGAGCTGGAGGTAAGGATCAGTGATCACGGACACCGGATGGTTATAATAGTAATACGGTGCTGCGTGTGCTGGTGTGGTCCCTTGATTTGTTCGCAGACGCGACGCAGGCGTATGCATTCCACTAGCACTACAATCCTGTATTTACCAATTCGATTTAGTGTTTAGTTCTAACATAGACCTAGAGCTAAAAAAAAAAAAAAAAAAAAAAAAGTTTCTGCTGTAAATACTCCTGGTCTTATCAATTTGAAGCAATGAGAATTTGACCCCTTGTAATGTATTCAGTAGAGTACTGGTATAGATTCTATATACTGTACTTAGGTTTACGTGTAGATAGATGGTCTAGAACACTGAGATGTAATTTTTGATGGTGCATGTACCTGGATCTTGATCACGTGATGTCACCAATCATGTAGTTGTAGCCATTTAGGCCTATGTGAAAATCGGTTTTTGTAGTGGGGAAGATATGTAAAGCAAGCTGCCCTTAATTTGACCATAACAGCGTCAAAAATTTGGCCGCCGGCTACATGTAAAAATTAACCTATGCTTGTGCATTTGTTGTCGAATTTTGGCACGGGAGGTCGAACCTCGGTGCAGGTTTTTTTAGACCACACTGCTGGTCTAACATTAGTAACAAAAATTGGTGGAGATGCTCACATCTGGCGTGAAGGGAGGGGTATTTTTGGGCGCAGATTTCAAAAATAGCCAGATCCAAGAGATCTGACCACTGGGTCGGAAGTCGGCCACAATCTTGAGTTCCAATGTGGCCGCCATGACAAATATCACGACTAAAATGCATCGTGGGCGTGCAAAAAAGTATGCAATAAAGCGCAATGCATACATGTTCACTGATGTCACATTGTGTACATTCTTTAGCAGCACACACTCAATCAGTTGCAAATGCGTACTCAGATGAGGTAGCCTGATTACAAACCCAAGATCTATATTTTCAACATATCCGTGGTATTAAAGTGGGTGTCATACAGCGTGTCGGACATTTCAGATTAATGCATTATTGAACTCAGCCTGTTAACATATCGGAAAGACTTCCATATGTACCCCCAGCTAAAATTGTGTGATAACAGCTCTAGGTTGACATTCTAAAAGAGGGCAATAATTTTGATAATTTTGATAACCCTAACCCTGACCCTAACCCTAATCATTTGCTGTAATGTTAACATAACCATCGAAATAAAATTTTGACATCCTGACCGTAAACCTGCACATGGTCGCGGCCGAGTTTACCTAATATTTGTGGCGAGTTGATATAAGGGCGAGTTACCTTCAACCGAGCGACGTACGTACGTGCAAACCACAGAACTCTACTCAGTGTAGAGTGCAAACGCGTTCACACGTGTAGTACGCACGGTGTCCATCCATCGCATCAGTCTTTGAATAGTAAGTTACATTTTGCTAGCAATTAGAATCTGGTTTAACATCAGAATTCATCTTTTTTTTTAACAATTACTGTCCACCAGGAGCTTCATTCGGAAGGAAATGATGTGGCATTATCGCTAAAACTTGATCACGACAACCAATTGGCTGTAAACTGCGCACAAAAATTAGAATTAATTGCTAGCAGCGTAATGTTAGTCCCACCTACGTGAAATAAAGTTGGTGAGTAAATTTTCACTATCATTACATTTTTCTAGGTTTTTATTAATTTCTGCCACTATTTCTACCTATGTGTTTCATGACTAAATATATTTTCTTCGTATTTTTTTCTCCCATTTTAGCGGGGGTTACTGTACATATGGAAGTGTAGCTGTTCAGTTTACAGGTATTTAATATGTAGTAAACTCAATGTCTATCTAGTGTCCATTTACAAAATTGTGCTGATGTGTAGGGCCCTATACACATTCAGCTCAATCAATTTGGAGCTTTATGAGATGACATAGAGTCTAGAGCATAGGTCTTTGCATTACATTTCAGAGAGGCGAGAATTCCTTATTTCTCACTGCTCATAAACCATTTGCCAAATGCATCTGAGTGTGCGCATCCTGCATGTACATGTAAGTGTAGAGTGGGATGTCAAAATCAATTGGGGGGGGGGGGGACATAAGGAAGTCTTTCCAACTGTACTATTAGTATTCATATAGGACTACTTTAACATAACATTACCCTGCCACTTGCCAGTGAATTAATTTTCTTCTGCCATCATCACCCCCTTCTCTCACCCCCCCCCCCCCACCCCCAAATAATTACAGGTCGAGTAGAGACCTCTGAGCCTGAGACGTATTGTTTGGGAGGAGTTGAAAAGATGTGTAGCCATTCATCCTAAATGGGTATTGTTGCCGGTGTATAGATGGTGAGATGGCTCAGACAATCAGGTACAATCATGTAGTCGGTTTGCCCGGCTATCAAAGAGCTTGTGTTTTAGTCCTTTTGAATCTAACTGAACCTTGAAGAAATAAGATCCCTATTGCAGCATTCTGGTAAGCTAAAGTGAGCGGGGAGGAAGAGTGTCAAACAAGATGTAGCTTAGCAATGTTGGGTGTAATCATGCAGTAACCTTTTTTCAGTCAGGGGCAAAAACACCCTATTCCTTGAATAGAACATAATAGCGAAAGGGAGGTCCCGTGTGTAGGGGAAGTCATGATTTACACACATCAGATACATTGTAAAATACCCCGGTTCACTTCCTAGCAAAAAAACGGTGCAATCCTGTTCATTGGTCCACCCAACATTCCCACTCTAGATAAGAAGTTGGTTTATGATACTGTCTCTACTGACTCTACATGGTGTTTTTGGCCCTGGGTGACTAGCAGTAGTTAGCAAACAGTATTATCTCAGCACATACCGTACACTGTACATGAAGTGCCAAATTCGAAAAAGAAGACGATAGTATTTCAGACTCCAACCCTCGCGATTTGGGTTGGAGATCTTTGGCTTGAAGACCATTTTTACAAAATCTCCTACTCCCCCACTTCGGTTTTAATTTTTTCTGCTCAAGCCGTGTACAATGTATGTATCTCCCCTCCTGCCTGCAGTGTACAGTACTGTATACGCTATAATTTTCGCGTACATAAATTTTCGCGAATTGCCGATGTCACACATTTTCGCAAGTGGTTAAATTCGCGATTGGGGGACCAGAGAAAATATGAAGTGGCAAAGAAAGTGTGAATTTTCAACTTACTAGCATATAAGAATGATACTAGTTATACACTGCATGAAAAAGACTTGCCAAACTCTGCGAACTAGTAAGTTAGAATTCAACATTTTTGAAGTGGTTAAGTCCATCGCGCTAGATTTCTGACGAGTGGTCCCCTTGCGATAATGGATTGGCTCTCTACAGTATTCGTAAGTAGACGTGGACGTGCGTAAACAAGCTTAGCCAGTATGGTCTGTTTGGTAAGCCGTGACATGGTATTCTAGTACTGAAATGTTCGTATCATCAAGGCAAGGGATTCATTTTGGAAGGTAATATTTTCGCGTGTTGTTAATTTCGCGAATAGCTCCCGACTCGCGAAATTCGCGAAAATAAAACCCCCGCGAAATATATAGCGTATACAGTATGTTCAAATACACTGCTAAGAGAGCATTCATAGGGTTGGAGTCTCTTGAGACTGTCTGTTATGCATTAACAGTCATATGGAGCGGCTGTTTACTCCTTTTACGTGTACATGTCATGCAAAAACAACTTAATACTGTTACCTGTCTTCACACTTAAATGACAGTGTTTCCTCATGTAAACCAAATCCATTTCTAAGTTAAGAACCACACTTTTCTATCAACTGTCTGAATACAGTACAAACCACACCATGTGCATTTGTAGATAAGTCTAATGCCAGTCAGTAGAAGAAATCCGCTGCCATAGAGGACCAAAGTGATTGCTAGTCGTCTAGTGGATTTGCCTTCACAGATATGTTTATTTTCAATTAGCTATTGTCACTGCAAATAGCTACACATTTAGTGAGTGGTTGAAGTTGAGATGGAGAAATAAGTTTTGAAATCAAAAGTACACCATACCTGGTACTATACTGGGTAGTTGGGGAAAAATTGATTTCCCACTTTGAAAGCATACACAGTGCATTTTTAAGTAAAAATAATGCACTATTGATTGGAAATTTTTCATTTATTGCAAATATTTGTTGACTCGCAAAATTCTTAAAAACACTGAAATACATGTACTGCATATGCAGTATACAATTTATACAGTGTACAATGTATGTCAGTGCTAGTGAATCTAATCAATGCATAAGATTCAGCCTCAGAAATGTCATTTTTTTACCTGTTTTTCAGTGACTAGGTATAGATTATTACAAGTGCATGTCTGTTAGATAGGACAGTGAAAGCTATTCTATATATTTCTTTATTTTTCTATTCACTACCAGCCTGAAGTGAGGAGCAAGAGTTCAGCTTTAATTAGAAAATGATCACAATTTTCCTTTATTTCAGTTGACTGTGACACCTAAATGTAATTTTGTGGAGCTGTGCAGAAAAACATATGTAACAATATTAGCTTTCTCTATTTTGGTTTCCTGAAGTTAACCTTAATATTGAAAATACCTTGAATAACAGCAATGATGGATGAAATACTTTTCGTTATTGTAACAAAAACATTAATTTTATTGTATGTATTAATTGGTTATATTATATTATATTATATTATTGGTTAATATTATGATTAGAATGAATTGTGTAGCTAACATGAATTGTGTCCTATTCAAATGTTGTATATGGACGGTCAATACTAAAGTTTCCCATGGAAGATATCTATTGTATTCCACTTATTGCTACCTGACTGATGGTATTTCAGATGGATATAGTAAATCATAGATGCTGGTTGTACCGTGCATTAAAAAATGTTGCCCTCATAATGCACAATAATATCAGTTACTGGTATGTGCTTGAGTGAAGCAGCTGTCTTCAGGTAAAAACAAATCAAACGCATGATTCAGCAAAATTTGTGGATAATGAAGGGGAACTCCTTTCCTTCTTTAATAGTAAAGATAAAATATTCGCTATATTGAAGGTCGCAAGGTTGTTCGAGCAAAATGTAGAATTTATTGAAGTCATAACTTAGATTGATGTCTTTGCCTCACTCAGCTCTCATAGGTTTAACCCATTTCACACTGAATTCTGAAATGCCCATAGTATGCTGGCCACCAGGTTTCCATATGGAATGGGTTAATACACATGTTATGATTTCTTTCCAGAGTACAACAAAGTGTAATTTTCACTTGAAAATTAATGATGCATGGTATTGAAAGTGTTTAAAAGCCTAGAATGGCTTTCATGCAAAAACAAAACAAACAAAACTAATAGTTATTTTCATGACAGCCTACAACTGTGTACTACTACTATAGATGTTGTAAACATATACACTGTACACCGTATACAACTATGATCATGCTGTACATAATGTTTACAATGTACTTTGTATACAACCATATAACCTTTTATTCAGAGCAACACTGGCATACACAATGTACATCACAAGTGAAGGAATGTACTGTACTCTAAAGCAAGAAAATTTGAGTCGGCAGCCTTTTTCGCAGCATGACATTTTTGCAAATTGCCACTGGCATTCACTGCTGTAATACATACAACTGTATAGTGTAGACAAGAACTTGCGAGAGCATTTTAAGTTTGTGTACCCTGGTTTTTGCAAAATCAGAATGCATACAAAAATTTCGGCTTTACAGGATATCTTTTTGACTTCACAGTAGTTTTGCTCTCTCAGACATTTTCACTTCTGCATGTATAATATGATGCTATACTGTACACGCCATATACTTCGCGAGTCTAAATTTTCGCGAATCGGGAATTACCGACAATTTCACGAGTGGTTAAATTTTCGATTGTGGACTCCTGTACTGAACGGAGAAGTGTATACGCATACGTCACATTTACATCGAGATCAGAGTCAATATTTTCACGTGTCTTTAATTTCGCGAATAGCACCTGATTCGCGAAATTCCCAAAAAATAAAAACCTTGCGAAATATTCGGCGTGTACAGTAATTGGTGACGATAGAAATGATCTGTTATTTCCCCTTCCCCTTCTTCCCTTCTCTTTCTACACACAGTATCAAAGCGGCTTTGGCAATGAGTTTGCCACTGAAGACCCACGATGCCCTGGGGCACTTCCTGAAGGCCAGGTAGGAGTTTGCCATTTCTGAGACAAAATTGGTCAAAATACCAGGTTTGATCAGCCCTAAATTTGATATAAATTTGACAGAAACAAGTTGCCAAGAACTGTTTTTGTACATAAGGTTAGGAAATTTTAGATCGTAATTGGTATTATCATTTGTAGTCATTTCACCAAATGTGTACAGAATAGCATTTTCTTCTAATTATACTTCTGTCACAGTATAAATGCTCTGTAAGACAAACAATGTTTGTTTTTGTTTGTTCATTTTCCATCTGGAAAGATGGCTGGATAGCCCATATGAATTCAACTATGCTAAAGCTGGTCTTCCATGGGGCCCAGTTGGATATGAGGCGGGACCACTTCACCGGGTTAAACACCCTGCTCTTTGCAATGAATGAATGAAGCAGAATCTTTTGAAGTGCATAAGCTATGACTCTCTCACAACAATGTGACTGTAAAGTTCATGTCAAATACATGTAGGTAACCAAATAATGGATAATGTTTATATCATGGTCTTTATTTACTCGCTGAGACAGAACAACCCACAGAAATGTCCATACGACCTCTACGCCGAGCAGCTGAGTGGTACTGCATTCACCGCCCCCAGGGTACACAACAAGCGCAGCTGGCTGTACCGTCTGCGCCCCTCGGTCACCCACACTCCTTTCAAGCCAGTCGCGGATGGAAACATCACCAACAGCTGGGATAACTGGCCACCAAACCCTAACCAGGTACACAGTAGAACTTGTCATCTTGGTTGCCATGGTTTCAGTATCAAAGCTGTGCTGTTTATCATCCTTTCCTTCATTGTTTTTTTCTCATTTTTAATAGCTCACCCGAGCCAATAACTCAATTGAGCAATTTTTTTTAATCATTCACCTTTCCATGGCTGTTGTGCTTTGATACTTTTGCATAATTTTTTCTTCTTTTTTTTGGTCACAGTTTCATCTTCTTGAAAACTGGCAGCGAGATTCTGACCAAACTTGGTAGGAATTGTAAATGGGAGCAGGGACTAACAGTTTGTACAAATGCTGGTGGTGCCACTTGGATCCCCAAGGGCTGGGGCCCTAATACCCTAAATTAGCCCCCGGATTCTGTAGGGCAAGGCCAAATTCCCTGTAGCAACATCCCAGAATCTCAAGATTGTTGAAATAGTTTGTCTTGAGTTTGGAATGGCATGAAGGTGAAGTGCAATGCAAAGGTGACAGCTACTGTAGACCTGCATCAAATATGTATTTGTAGTTTACAACAACGGAAAAATTAAGACCGAAATATTATCCACTCTGTGTTTTTTATAATTTCAGTATATTGAAAGAAAACTGCCGGTCACAAGGACTTTGTTTAACAGGAGTCCACTGTATGTTCTGTGCAATCAAGTGAAACCAATACATGAATTTATCAATTCCACTCCAAAAACAGTATGATATGAATAGTTGGCATAGACAGAATCATTTGACTATTGTGCATACTGCTGGCTGTCTAGTCTGTCTGAAGTTGATACCTTGTCTAGCAGTAACCGGTGTTACCAAGAGGGACAGCTTTGTGTGAGAAGTTGTAGCCGAACCTGGTGTGTTCATGCAAAATGTGCTGGTACAAGCCGCCAAGCATGCTAGATAAACTCTGAAAGTGTTTTAATAGAAACCGCAAATTAATATAGCCATATTCATCATGTTCTAGGCAGGCCAAATAACTTGTGATATCTAGATGGAAGAGGTAATAATACTGCCATGCGCCATGTTCTGAAGTGTAACTTATCAAATGGTGTTTAAGAGAATATTAGCAAACAAGAATTACAATTGGAACAGTATTTTCAAGCAATCCTTGACCAGTGCTGGCCATTGTAGATGTTCTGTCCAGTGCTATTCTTATGGAATGTTAAACTATTGTCCGCCAGCTATATTTTATTGCTATTCATCATACTGTAGATGTGATGTGTTACTTCGCTGGCAGTGCATTGTGCAGCATGGTCATTTATGTCTAATAGTAGTAGATAAGAAACACATCTTTTAATTACATAGGACTAATGATCATACCTGTGGAACGTGTTCCCTTAGAGAATATATGACATGAATTTTGACTAACGTTCATACCTGTGGAACATTGTGTTTCCTTTAATAGAGAATGTATGACATATATTTTTCTGATTGATTGTAAGTTTTCTGCAAATGTTGAAAATGGTAGATTTGGTGGAGCATTTTATCTGTGTGGGTGCTGAAGAGGATATTCTACTTTAGTATCAAGGTCTGCAAAGAAGTTATTGCGCAAATTTTGTGAAAGCTTCGTAAACCCTTTCATTGCCAGGGACTATTGATAGTGTGTACAATGCTATGGTGTTTCTGTGCCAGTTTGCACACAAAACACACAAAGGGTTAAAGGGGATGGCTAGTAACTGATCAGTGGGAATCAATGGGAATGCTGAGGGATGATTGTTCCAATCCTTGTGGGATTCATTTAAGAGTACATTATATATCTACTGTTGTGTGAAAATTGTTTGCTTCAGAACGGTCTCATATTCAAGTAATGTGCAGATTAATGCCCCGTCACTGACCAGGGATGCTTACCTGGAAACATTAAACTGCACATTACTTGAATATGAGACCATTCTGAAGCAAATTATTTTCACACAAGAATAGATATATAATGTACTCTTAAATGAATCCCACAAGGATTGGAACAATCATCCCTCAGCATTCCCACTGATTCCCACTGATCAGTTACTAGCCATCCCCTTTAAAGCCATTTTTGTCTTTCATATCTGTTACTGATGTTTAGTGGGTTGCCTCACATGCTGCGTATCATTTCTTGTTCGCTTCTCTCAATAGCTCCGTTGGCATCCATTTGATATTCCCACGGAAGAGTCTGGACAAGTTGATTTTGTGCAGGTAGGCAGACGTGTGTTGTGAAGATTTGTGTCATCTCTGTTACCCTCATTCTTGAAACGCTGTTATTACCTCTTTTGTGAGACAGAAAAGATACACCATAATCAATACGATCATGAATATGGTGATAGTGGTGGTAGGAGTGTCATAAATAGTAACGATGATCAATGTGTATGATGATGATGATGATGATAAATGATAAGAATAATAGTGATAGTAATAATAATAATAGTAATAATAATAATAATGATAATAATAATAATAACAATAATAATAATAATAATAATAATGATAATAATGATAATGATAATAATAATAGTAATAATAATAATGATAATAAAAATGATAATATATTTGACAAACATTAAGTTATATTGTGAAGCCAAATAAAGCATATATGGTGTGGCTGTTGGGGTAGACAAATCACAGTTAATGAAAATAAACGAGGAGACAGGAGAGAGACAGAATTCCAGTGATATCATGATGTAGTCTTGTATTATTTGAAATCTTTGAAATGGAGAAAAACATTGCATGTATACTTCCGTCCATCTCAGGGCCTCAGCACAGTATGTGGTGCTGGTGATCCCAAGAGCCGGCATGGGATGGCGATCCATGTCTATACCTGCAACGCATCAATGGAGAACAAGTGAGTCGGTTGTGTCTTTGTGTTGATAGTTTCACAAATTTGCATATCTCTACAAGTCATCCTGGGGGATGTTTCATAAAGCTGTTTGTAAAGTTACGAACGACTTAAGAGCGACTGGTGATCAGTTCTTGTGCTGAATTATTGAAATTCTGATAAGTATAGCACATCAGAACTGATCACCAGTCGCTCGTAAGTTGTTTGTAACTTTACGAACAGCTTTATGAAACAGGGCCCTGCTGGTTGCTGCATCTTTTTCCTGAACACTTTGATATGATATATGTTCAGTCAGAAAATATATGTATTGTATATTTGTTGTAATTTTTTATGGCTATATTATGAAGAATGTTTGTTTTTGTTCAGCTGAAGGAGCAGCAGTTGATGTAACATGTGACTAAAGGCAGATCATTCATTGACATGCCATTCATTATATTTCACATTTAGGTTAAACGATCTACAGAGAGTTTCATTGTACATTCATTGTTTCATACATAAAATGTGTTGATTAATCACACACGAAAAATGTTTGTATCTACCTATAGATGCTTCTATGACTCAGATGGTGATCTTCTTCTTGGTGAGTACTTTGATTTCACACAGTTTCAGTAAGTAATCTCCCGTCATTGGCAGTTATATTCCAGACAACCATGCTAGTCAGCAAAGAAAGTACCCTATACCATGTGCCAATCTGCAATAGAAAACACTGTAAATGTTAAAGGGTGTGTACAGTTCTGGTCGAGGTGAAGATTTAGCTTTTAACGTTTTGCAAGATATTCAGAAACCACTCTATGAGATCACAAAGAGCATGCAGTTCTAAGGGGTATCAAAAGTTTATTCGATGAAAATCGGTTTTGAAATGGCTGAAATGTCCAAAAACAAGGTGAAACAAAGAGATCCTAATAAAGTTGTGGCATGTCGCCTTTTATTATTAGCACTTTTTTGGATATCTCAGCCATTTGAGAACCAATTTTCATCAAATAAACGTTGAATCCTTCTTAAAATTACATGCTCTTCATATTTCATAAGAGGCTTTTCATTATCTCACTTAGGAATGTTCCAAACATGAATCCCTACCTCAACCAGAACTGTATAGTCCCTTTAAGTGTTCACATATTGTTAGCCTTTGTAATTAGTAAGTTGAGGTTTGTTTGTTTGTTTGTTTGTTTGTTTGTTTTTGCTTGCTTGTATTTCTACTCTATCAAGACTATTTCATAGTATTTCTGAGACTGTATATGCGGCATACATTTTGCAGAGTGTTTATTTTTCCAGATTTTGTGAGCCGGTTGCTACTCACAAATTTGTCAAGGCGTGAAAATGTTAACTCAGACCCCTACACAAATGTGACATGCAAAAGTACATTTCTCTGTTTATATGACATTATACAGTATGCAGTACCTTTAATACTTTACTAGTCAGCAAATAGGTTGTATCAAATCCTTAATGGGCATATTTCAACTGTTAGCATTTTCAAAGTTGAAATATAGGCATAAATTTACAGAGAGTGTATAGAATGTAATCATCAGTTTACTGTCATTTGTGGGACCCATCTAGTTTTAAGAAGTTTCATGCCATTATTTCAGTTTTGCTCTCCCAGTATGCATGAATGCTGGGAAGAGTGAGAATCAGAATTGCCAGTTACTGCTGTACCTCTCCCTCTCATTTTACGCATGTAGTTACATCTGGTTTGATTTAATTTAATTTGATTTGATTTGCATTCCAGTGCCACAGCAAGGCGAACTTCTGATTCACACCGAGTTTGGCAGGCTGCTGGTAAACCCCAATGAAATTTGTGTCATTCAGGTAAGCCCCCACTAGACACTGGTATCTGTGATACTCTATCTTCCCATTATCTTTATGCCAGTTTAAAGGGAAATATTATCCTGATAAAATTTTGTTTATACCATTCTGCAGTAACATCATGAACTGTTGTAATCTTCTCATTCAGCAATGACAGCAGCAAAACTTTAAAAAATTCATAACTTTTGAACAGATTGTCAGATTTTTTTCAGACTTCACTGATGTTTCTATTTATCTCTGCGTTCACTCCGTCTACACATATTTGGGTTTCATTCCCCTTTAAGTTGGTCGACGAAAGCAGTGCCACTTGTAAGAAAAATAAAGGCTCCTCAGTACACCTAGATAAAACCTGTGTTATAAAGGGCGAGGCCCAACCCAGTGCAGTGTTATACATATAAGACAGTCAAACAACTGAAATAGATTTCATGACATGATTATAAAATGTTGCAAGTGTTTTGTTCACTAACCGTAAATGTAAGAACATCATTGTTGGTACACAGTGTATGAACACTGAAGAAGAGATAGATGATGTGTAAATACTGATACAGATCAAAGATCTTTGTATCTTATTTATGAGATGTGAGTATTAGATAATATTTTATAGCAGCGAGTAACAATATTGATCTAGTTTCATTATAAACATATATATATATATATATTATATATGATCTTTCAACATTGAAAAAGAAGATAGATGGTATTCTAATATTCACACAGATCAAGGATCATTGTAACTTGTTTATATGAGATTTTGTATGTGTTAAATAACATTTTATATCAGAGAGTATCAATATTGATTTATTTCACACGTGTAATTGAATGCTGCCACCCCCCCCCAAAAAAAAAAAAAATATATATATACATGTATTCAAGGTTAAGTGTGCATTGGCTGGGGTAATAGATAACATGATCCAAGGAGCTACAATGCTATTAAGACATGAAAGGAAGACAAATATTCATTATTTTTACAGCAAGGGATGCGATTCAGCGTGTACGTCAGTGGGCCATCGAGGGGCTATGTGCTTGAAGTTTTCGACGGTCACTTCGCGCTGCCAGACCTTGGACCCATAGGTGAGGGAATTCACCAAAAGCCAGAAACTTCTGTCTTATGTTTATGCTCTCAATGTCTTGTTGTGATGTATTTGTTGATTTCAAAATTTTGCTTTTAAATGCATCTTTAACTCTTTATTAGCAACGTTCGCACGACCAACTCAGTCGACGGCATGCCAACTTCGCATATTCTGCTCAAACGCACAAACCCGCCCTAACCGATCGATAAATCACCAAATGCCGGAGTACAATAAAATCATCTCTTGCGATTCTGTTCCTGTCACGTGTGCCTTGCATTTTATGTGGTGATTGACTTTTAAAGGGTGTTTCCTACTGGATTTGCGAGTAAATTCTTCATTTTTTTATTACTGTTTTGTGTGCAAAAATCATGTCTCTGCAATAATGTAGCTACAGGCCATTTTAAAGAGAAGCAATCACATGTTTTGTCATACAATTTACATCAGAACAAAGCTTGGCATTTTCTGTACAGCTTTTCTTCTTACATGTCCCGGGCGACAGAAATCCATAAAAGTTACACAGCTTTGAAGAACAAAATGTAATAAAAAGGCATGACTACGTTGCAGTCTCAAAATAATGTGGCACACAGGGGGTTCACACCATGGCACATAAAGAGTTAAAGAGGTAAAGAGTTCAGAGCTTGCTCCCAATATATATCAACAGTGAGAGTGCTATACTGGATGCCTGTTTTGGGTTTGTGGTGAGTGTTTCTGTGAGACACAAAATTGTAGGGGCTGTATTTGTTGTTGCTGTTGGAGAGTATTTATTGCACATATAGACCTGTGAAATTCAACTGTTTTGTTTGTTTCTCATTTGCACCAAGGTGCCAATGGCCTTGCCAACCCGAGGGACTTTCTCTCCCCTGCTGCCTGGTTTGAGGACCGCTCTTGTCAATACACAGTCATCAGCAAGTTCCAGGGCAAGCTGTTCGCCGCAGCCCAGGACCACTCGCCATATGACGTTGTGGCGTGGCATGGCAACTACCACCCCTACAAGTACGACCTCGACAAGTTTATGGTTATCAACGCGGTCGCCTTTGATCACGCCGTAAGTCATTGGGTCTTTGTTCTTTATAGTTTTTCTGACTTCATTCAGATACTCAACTCATACTCACACATTCTTCAGAGACCTATTGAGAGGACAGAGTCACCCAAATATATATTTGGATTGAGTGAATGCGGCAATATTGGTCGAAAACATCTGTGAAAGTTTGAGAAAAATGGGACAGTCTGTTTAAAAGTTATGAATTTTAAAGTTTCTGTGTAGCCATCGCTGGATGAAACAGCTGCTCGAGTTTGTGATGTCACATACATGTATATACAGCGATTAAGAAAACATACACAGAATTCAACATGTTTCATACTTTTTTGCAAAATAAAAGAGCACTTGAGTTACCTCTTTCAGAAAGCAGGGGGAACAATATTGCCCTTAGCATGTTCAGTAATGAGTAGATGGAATATGTACTTTTCATGAAAAATTAGTATTTTGTGAAATTTTTGTTAAAATTTCTTTAAGTCTTTGTACATAGTACATACCTGACATCACAAATTGTAATAGTCTTCTCATCCAGCAATGGCTGCCCAGAAACTTTGAAAATTCATTCCTTTTGAACGGATTGTCCGATTTTCCTAGAACTTTCACTGACGTGTTCTATTACTTTGCTGGAAATACGTGTCATTGAACCCACAACTAAATGTAGACACAGTGTGAGCTTGTGCCAGATTTGATCAAGACATAATTCTTTGACACCAAGCAAACTTGGAATCAAATTTTGTCGTAGAGAACAGTATGACTACTCATACACAGTGCTGTTGATACATTGATGAGAACGCTTCAGGTACCTGTAAACAAGAACTCTGAATTAAAGTTTTATTATTTGCTGAATTGTCTGGTTTTTTTGGGGCTATCCTTTTCTGTTTTCTTTTGCCAGGATCCTTCAATCTTCACAGTGCTAACCTGCCAGTCCAACAAGCCGGGCACGGCTATCGCTGACTTTGTTATCTTCCCACCTCGCTGGTCTGTCCAAGAACACACGTTTCGCCCACCGTACTACCACAGTGAGTTGAGAAAATTTTGTCTCCTATCTGGCAGAAGGGCCTTAATGCTTGCAAGCTTGAAAACTCGCACACACACACACACACACACACACAAACAAAACAAAACAAAACAAAACAAAATAGTGAGCACATCAAAACTGTCAGATTATGTCATGAACAGAATCTATTTATTTAGATGAGATTTCATGCTAGGGCCCTTTTGCTGGGCATGCAATGAAATTCAACCCCCCCCCCCCCCCCCCCCCCGTCCGTTCAGTCCATAGGATTTCCATGCATCCCCATTGTAACACTATGTGCATTCACATTTGAATTACCACGGTAATAAGTACCATGGTAATTTGTTGTCACGGCTCTCGTTGACGGAATACCACATAAATAAATGCCATGGTATTTCAGGTGCTATCATTCTCATTTTGCAAGTAGACACCTCTCAGAGGTAGTCATTGCATGCACTCACATCTCCTATAGGGAAAAGACAGGAAATCTGTCAGGTCATGTGAGAAACACACCACAGTGCAGGGAATGGTATTTTGTGACAATTTACTCTCAAAACTTGCGTGCATATTTGGCACAAACTTTGAATTATCACCCTAGATACCACATATTTCACTGTGTATTTTGCGATTTATTTACGTTCACATTAATATGAAACTCAGTGGTAAGTATGAATGGGCCTAATGTGACCTAAGCTAGTTAGTAGCTTAAAGGTGTGGATGATATATAAACTTTCACTTGATCTTGTTTGTAAATGTCTACAAGTACAGTGGTTTTATGAAAATTCTGTTTCATGGAACACCAGCCCGCGTTGACCCGCAGTTTGAGCTGAATGATCATTTATGATTCTTTCTCCTGGTGTGAGCTCCTGATGATACAGTGGAATAGACTTTACTTGATAGAATGTACTCCATAAGTTGGATTGTTTGAGGCTGTCAGAAAACAAATATAGTGCAAGTAAACAAAAAAAGAAGAAATATATTGTGTGATGTTAAGTAAATGGCAATGCTATGCTGATTTCAAGGGTCCAAGTTATTACGTGTCTGCTTATTGAGAAGTATCATGATGTGAGCTTGATTTGGGTATACATGTATTGTCATTCTTTGCAGGAAACTGCATGAGTGAGTTCATGGGACTCATAAAAGGCAACTATGAGGCCAAGGTGAGTTCATTCTAATGTGATATTTCTTTCCTGTTTTAGGACGAGTTTGTCAATTAAAATGATCTTTTTCTGAATTACTGTTCAAAATTGTGATAACATGTTTTGAAATTTTTTAAAGTATTATGATATTATTATTATCATAATTATGGTATATAAGAAGTCCTATCAGGGCTGAATTGGCAAGGGGATATTACTGCCGACTGCTAAAGTTTGGATGCCAAGATTGCAGTGTGTAAATCTTACAAACTGCAATCTTACAAACACAAGATGGCGCTACACAATGCTGTAACTTGAGGTATGACGTTACCCCAGGATATGGCATGGTACATTATGATTATGTACATTGGGTGATTTCAAGTTCGGTGCGAATACTAGTCTTGGTGCTATCTCAACACTAGCACCGGCAATAAAACCATATTTGAAATCGGTTGGGGTTGGGAGGTTGACCTCCAAATTATGACGTATTTCCATTTACTGGTGTTGGGCCTGTTGTTGAATGTCCTGTGCTGAACCATGCTCTGCCATTTGTGTTGGCAATTTATGTGCTTTTTTCCCATTGGCTATCACTAGCCCCTAGGGATTATCATATTGTCATTTCAAGTGCAGCGTTGGTGTTGGTGTTGCTGTGCGAGACTCACATCCACTTCCATAATAGGTGCAGAATGTTCAATGCAAAGTCTATGCTAATGCCGCGGTCGCTTCGCGCAGTGTACACAAACACTCTAGACATGGCTATATAAATCTGAGCCTGGGACGAAATTAAGATAGTTGTTTTAAAGAAGGGATTAATTTGTGGCATTTTAATCCATCTTCCTCGTTATGTGTCTAACACTAAGCAATCATGACAACATCTTTTAACTTTTACTAGAACCACGCACCATCATTTTTTTTTTTCGTCTCGCAGTGCCCACGGATTTCATCCTGGTTTGATGCCAACACCTAGTGTGAGGATTGATAATGTGATGGGTATCGCTTGCATTAATCTGACTGTCGGTGTTGGAGCTGTATTTAGAGCAGTTGTTTGGGAGACAGCACTAGCACTAGCCCTAGCACCAAACTTGAAATCAACTTGAAATCACTGATAAGTTAAACTTGTGGTAATTACGAAAGTATTAATAAGAAACATACACACACACCCACACCCACACTCTTCATACAACATGGCTTCGTGGTGTTCTCTTAAAACCAGGAGGAGGGTTTCCGCCCCGGAGGAGCGTCTCTTCACAGCATGATGACCCCACATGGCCCAGACGCCACCTGCTTCGAGAAGGCATCCAATGCTAAACTGAAGGCAGAAAGAATTGCAGATGGCACAATGGTAAGAAAGGAGATTTTTTTTTCTTTTACTTTCATATACATCTGCTTTTCAGTGGCCTGTAAGGTGAAAATATGTTCATGTGCCATTCAAGTCTTATTAACATATTCATGCCACGTACAGCTACCACAATCTATTGTATATATGCCATATATTTAGCAAGTCTTGATTTTTCGTAAATTGGGACTTCCCTACAATTTTGCGAGTGAAATACGCAGTTGTGGAAGACAGTAGTGACTGGAGAAATATATTTGCGTGCACGTCACATTCATGTTGAGTAATTTTGTGTGTTGTTAAATTTGCAAAAAGCAACCAACTTGTGAAAATCGCAGAAATAAAACCTCGTGAAATATATGGCGTATAGTTTATGCTACTGATTTTTGGTGTAATAGGCTTTTGTATTGGTTTCCAGGAATGACTGGAATTCTTTAGTTTTCTGATTGGTGATTCACTGCTCTGCGAAGAAAGAAAAAAAAAATGTACAAGATGTAGACGCCAATGCCAATGCATGACTTGCTGCAATGTTGGCCATGACAGGTTGGTGAAAGGAACTCATCAACGATCATCAAATATGTCCATTATTTTTCTGATTTTAATTAATAAGATGTTGCCATCCTACTGCTGGTGTTTGTGAATGACTGTTCAGAGACAGAAATAATTATCAGAAACTGCAAAGCAAGTCTTGTGGGATAAATATAGTATTTCAAGGACAAGTTCACCTGAATATACGCGTGGATTGAGAGTGAATGCGGCAGTATTGGTAAAACGCATCAGTGAAACCTGTAGTCCTGCATATTCTATCTTGTGTATGTGATTTCTTGCAGGCATTCATGTTCGAGTCCAGTCTGAGCATGGCGCTGACGGAGTGGGGAGACAAGACGTGTCAGAAGGTTGACCCTGGATACTACGAGTGCTGGCAGCCACTTGAGAAGCGCTTTAAACCAAACAGCACGGAAGCCATGGCCTAGGGGGTGAAAGATCCCAAGAACAGGGCGGTCCCGAAAGGAGTCCCAACGTTTGATCCCTCGAAGGACTCATTCTGGCAGTGAAGTGTGGAATGAAGTCTTGTCTGTGCAAACAGATTCTTACCACAGCAGGCGACCACTCGTACGCCACTTTCCAACGATTAGTTGTCATCAAATAGAGTTTAATCACTGTGAGTGATTCAGAGTGTAGTGTGATACTGGGTCTTCTCTTCTCATTCTTCACCCCATTTAGTTTGTCCATCTTGAATGCTCATTGATGTAGTTTAGTAGACATCATGATATATTTTGCCATGGAAATGCAGTATGGTATTCAGATAATGCTAAACGAGAAGCATTTTCTCTGTCCATGTTAAGCATTATTTAAACATTTTAATGGTATTGACGCTGTTGCATAACATTTGGTAGCAAGATTATGTCTTCAAAAGAGATGGATCTAGCTGTTAAGTGAACGAGAGGATCTTTTGCATTGATCACAAATGAACTTCCATGTAGATCTTTTTCTCTCATTTTTTTTTTTTGTCATTAGCAACTACCATACCATCATCATTACCCTTACACAGTAGATTTTGTGTCTTCGAGAACAAATGGAGCTTGTGCTTTAATAATTAATTTTGCCCCTAAAGAGAACCCTTTTGACCTCTGTAATGATACGCACACAAGTAGAGATGAACCACAGCAGCTGTGCTTTTGAATGTGCATTGAATAGCGATTTGTAAATATATAACCAATGGAATATAATGTCAAGGAACTATAGAGAAGTTGTATACTTTATAGTGCTGAGTCTAGGCATTGGATGACGCATATACATGTATGTTGCAAGAGGTGTGTGCCAAATACATGTAGGTTGCAGTGCAGTTGTACTTGGAATTATGTGTTCATTCAGAAACTAACATGTTGTAGAGAAAAGGCTTCAGTTGTTTCTGGTATATAATGTACATTGTACATCCTAGATTTGATTGAAACATTGGTGTCTGGCAAATGTCCTGTGCCGCCTGCAATCTTCCTTTTCACTTGATCAAAAGCCCAGACTTTTAGCTGGGGAGGATTTACAGTCAGCTTGTACGAGACCTATTCAGATTTGTGTCTCATGTTAAACTGTGAATCCAAACTGGCACACGTTTGGTGGTAACTTATAAAATTTGAAGCATCATAGTTGAATTATTAATTACGGTACTCCTCAAAGAGCTGGATAAGAAGAAGTTGATCTTTCCAGCTGTTTGTTGCTCCTGTGTGGGGTCCACACATCAAGGGAGAGTCCCGTACTGAATGGCTCACACAGGTGTATTCTGCTGATTTCACTTCGGGAGAACTTGGAGTACCACCTGATGAGGATTTTACATGTAGCTGTTCAAAATGCAAAAATGTGTTTATTGTCCAGATGTCCCTCAGTAATTACAGGTAATGAAAGCTACCATTTGAGATCAGCAATAATGTATTCCACAATGGGTTCTCCAGTATATCCTTTGGTATTTGAGCAATTATGTTCCCCGAAGTGTTGTGCAATATCACACAATGTTTAGTCACATCATATTACATTTTGGTCTTCCCAGTTTTTCTTTTGTCAAATTTGTCTTGCGTACCCAGACTTGCCACAAAAAAAACAAAAAAAAATCGGTCTTAGACAGAGGCTTTCACCTTTTTCATAGTGTAGATATTACCATTTGCTTTGAAATTTGCTTTGTGACTTGTTGTTGCATATTTTAAAGTTTTCTTTTTTCATGTTATGTTTGTGAATGAGCGTAGATTTCATTCATGTGGTAAAGCAGTAGATGTGTAACTTTTACTCAGAAAGTAATTTATTTTTCTTTCATGAATTTCAGTCTCTTTGATTTTGGCCTATTTAGCTGTCTTATCATCTTGGAATGCTTTGTGTCACAGCACTCATGTTGAGTTGTAGAGCAGATATTTACCGAAAAACCAGGATACAGGACAAAGACTAGGCAGTCTAGCCTTCTGTACCAGACACTTCTATTGATCATGACTGTCCGATTTCAGTGCATCAAATTTCATTCAGGAGACCAATTATGAGGAAATAAACAAAACATAAACAGATCAGTTGCATCATTACAAGCAATCGGGAGAGAGAGGGAAATTTTCTATTGCAATATATCTCATCACCATCGTTAGGAATGCATTATTTATTGAATGTTTTAGATGACAAGCACAGCATCTTATTTCCATGGCGATATCACTTATGATCATTAGCAGAGGTAACTTCACAACCCAGTGGAGTTTTGAATAGTTTGACCATGACATGTCCTTCATTATATTGAATCTCCTTAGACTGTTGAAATCTAAAAACAACAGTGGTGATCAAATAAACCTTTTCTTTCTAGTAGTGACAGCAGTGAGCATGGCAAAGTTGTATTCCTCTTTACACCAGTCAACTAAAACTTACAAATAAATTCAAGAGTAAGATTTGTATTCACACGAAAGAAACATTTTGATGCCAATGCACTTTTGTCCCTGCCCACAAAATTAAAAAGGAAACAAAACTAGATCTCTTAGACTTTGAATGTCGCTTCAGATGCTAACATTTTTTATTTCAGTGAAACCTAATTGTAACAAGAGTTTCATTGTTATATTGGATATCTCATTATATCGTGTTATATCAAATTTGCAAATATGCGCACACGTTTTATCGTGTAAGTAAAGAGCTGCAATGAAGGAGATAGGCAAGTCCTGAAATAGATTTTCTTTTTGAAATATATTCAGTATCTATATTAAGGAGTTAGTACATATTATTGTATTTGATTTTTAGTTAAAATTTAGGTGTATTCGGCAGTTCTTTTCACATGGACGTGTTATCTGTAAGAATCATGGAGAAAGTACATGTACATGTATCAGTTTCACAGTACATCGTATCGTGTACAATGCAGATGCTGAGCACATGACAAAGGATAGTGAAGTGGCGTCAAGTTTTGTCATTAAAGATAGTAGCCTGCATTTGCAGTCTCTTGAAATTTTTTGGCTTCATTTTGGCTGAAGATGTGATTTCACACTAGGAAGAAATTTATGAAGTCCTGAGTTCAAAACTCATTTAGCTTTTACATGTAATTGTGAGAAATTACACCCTTAAAGAACATACTGCTTGGCAGTAAAAAAAAAAGCAACAAGAATTAAAAATATAGTTATGTGTATACAGAAGGTATATTTTTATTTAAGAAGTGGAAGAATGCACTTATCAAGCATACAAAGTCGTGACAACATATTGTACAAAATATTTTATCATTCTTCATGAAAAAAAAAGACATACTGAATAAAGGAAAAAAACAAACATTTCAAGTGTGCTCTGTTATGGCAGCTCCAGTTGCCTATGGAGCAGTTGTGGCTGTCATCATCAACTTGTTACACAAGTAAGATGCATTAAATGTTGGTGTGCCTACCACAAGTTGAAGTGTTGCTATTAAAGTCTCCTTGATTTTGCAAGAGGCCCCCTGAGAAAAAAAAACCAAAACAAACAAAGAGAGAGAGAGATGAATATCATTTTGTGTTTTAACAACAGAATTACAAAATGTATTTAGATGCCTGTAGCGTGCAAGAATCTCACTGACTTTGATGTGTGAGTATGAGCAGCTGTAGAGGTGGCCTGCTGAAGACAATATATACAAGGCTGACATTAGAATGGGTACTGTGGTATCTAGATTCTCCTCAATTCACATGTGTGCTTGGAAATTGGACTTTGCAATATTTGGAAACCTGATGAAGTGTAGTCCATGTGTCGTCCAATTTTTGTGACTAAAATATAGTGATCCTTCAGAAAACTACTTGTATTGATGAGTGAAATGGGCAAGATTTTTATTTTTCAGTGCATCTCTATTTAACATTGCTGTCATAATTTTCCCAACAAGAAAGCCCTGTAATGGTCAGTAGATGTTATAAAACAATATGCCATAATTGTTTGCCAAACGCAAAATCCCTCAGCCTTATATAGGCTGTGGAAAACTTATAAACAATTATCACAATTGATGTGTCAAACTGTCAAATGTGAGTTATTACAATCGCTCCTTGTAGAACTTCAAATTGTGGGTGTTAGAGACTTTTTGCCTCTGTGGCTACATTTAGCCTGTCTCGTTTGCTGCAGATGTATCAATAGATAATGGACAAAGAGGATTTATTGTAATTATACCATGTACTATTCTTTGATGCATTTTCCCTCAGCACATTGGGATACTTTTCTTTGTATAACATGTATGCCTGCCTCCACGTTATATGGCAACCTGGGCCCTGTTGCATAAAGCCTTAACCAGAGTTTTTCTCATGGTTAAATCCAGAAACTCTGGTTAAGAATTTTTAACCAGAGAAATTGACTAACCATGAAACTCGGGTAGGCACCCGCCTCTAACCGGAGTTTTTCTCAGGTTATTTATGCAACAGGGCCCTGGTTGATTTTACATATTTGAAATGTGTATGTGACATAAGGAACAAGAAGGTAAATACGTACACACGTTTATCATTTCTGGTCAGTGGGGAGAATTGTTTCAGGCTTGTTTATTTTTATCTTTGATGCTATTTTCTTTTTTTGTTCATTATGCTTTTGGGATTGTGTCTTGCAATAAATAATTGGTGGTAGTATTACAGCCAAAGACAAATTCTGGAGTGCATTTCTGTATTTCACGTAGCACTATGTTACATGTCATGAGTTGTAATACATCATACGTGTACAAAATTCTTATTATCATGAGCTCTTTGATTTTCATTGGGTACAGGCTGTACACAATTATTACACACCACAAACGACATGTACTGTACATGTATACATTGTATATATATAATATATATGTGTCTGTGTGTGCACTTACCCATGGTGTGTGTAACGAGGACACACATACATGTACTTTACATTTAAACCGAGGACACACAGAGAACCGAGGACGTCCTCGGGTACGCAGACCATTCCAAACGGTCTGCTTTTGCATGCTTTTGCATGTAGGGGTACATGTTTGTAGGTCTTCGATTTGCATTATTGTAATAAGTCCTCAGTTGGATGGTAATATACGAATGAGTCCTCGGTTGACAAGAGTCCTACTGACACACAGGTCCTCGGTTATGTGGTAGAGTTCTTATGGGTAAAACAGGTCCTCGGTTTCCACCATAGACACGTATGTGTGTGTATGTGTGTGTGTATGTATATTTATATACAGTTGTATATACAGGGTGTATATATATTTTTTTCTCTCTCTCTCTCTCTCTCTCTCTCTCTCCTTTCTATGGACGAACCTGAAATGATATTTAATCTTTAAAATCAAGAATCTCCAATATTTTCTGCCAGGATTTCAATGTCATCTTATGTGATTATGTGGAAATGTTTACATAAAATTAATGAAGAATTATGAGATGAATATACAACCTTGTAAAGACACTAACAAGACTAAAACAACGCTCTAAACAGTACAATAATAATATCATATTGAATATCACATTTATTAATCAACATTACATTCTAACACCATATGCCAGGCTGTAATGGTAGACATAATTGTCAAGAACATTAAAGGTGTGTTCTCTCCCACCCTATCTCCCCCCCCCCAAAAAAAAAATAATAATAAAATAAAATAAAATAAAGGAGACAGTACATAAGCAAACAAGAAAACAAAAAAAATAAAAATGAAAATCAATGCACAATTCACTATCTATCCCAACTGGAACATACAGAGAATCTACTGTAAAACCTGAAATTTTCGTGAATTGGAGCCGACAGCCTTTTTCGAGGCATGAAATTTTCGCGAATTGCCACTGGCATTCAATGCATATAGTGTAGACAAGAACTTTTGAGTGTATTTTAATTTTGCGAATCTTGGCGCTCGCGAAATTTGCGAAATTAAAATGCATGCAAACATTCCTTGTTTTACAGTATCATTGATTAATAGGAAACAAAAAAAAGAACATATAAAAAAAAAGACCAACAATTAATGGGTGAGCATCTCTTTGGACTAATACTTGTTCTACATACTGCTGTCAGGTATGAGTATGGGTCAGGGTCATAGTGACAAAGTAGCATTCTCTGTAGCTCTGAATACAGAAGGGGTCAGTTTGAGGGTTGACCAAGAGCTGACCCTGAGTGTAGATGTCAGGGGGCTAGGAGGCAAATGACATAAAGTAATATGTATCAGGGGGCTGGTTTTGTCCTTTGGTGTCCATCCCTTCATGCCAGTAGAGACTTAACTAGCTGCCTCAACAAAATTACTCCTCTGAAACACAATTCCCTTGTTTGGGACATTTCACGTGCCAAGTGAATGACCCTTTTGCTACAAAATGTGTGACCCCCTTTAAAAATAACTCATGAGGTATGCTTTCTCCACAAAGTGCTCAAACGCTCCAAATTTGGCACAGTATGGCACGGTACTCTTTGGATTGGATCGGTTTTGGTTCACTTCTGAGGGCTCGAACGCAGCCTAGGACAGAAAAAAAAATCCAACAATCAGATCTGTTTGGAGCCAGTGCAGATCAACTCAACAGGAATCCATTCTGCGAGCAAAATATCAATCCTTGTCAATCATCAATTGTCACATGACCTTCCGTTCCAGCTTGAAGTAAGTGTCCCATCCCATATGGTCACACTCTGGCTAACAGTGAATGGGATTATTGCAAAAGTCTGATAGAATAGTGGTCATCAGATACTGGGCGGGGCTATCTCTTCTTCCATGTGAACTTCTTTCTGGCTCCGGCCTGTCCAGGCTTCTTCCTCTCCCTCAGTCGTGGGTCAAGGGTCAATAGTCCAGCTGCCAGGCAAAGAGAAGACCAAAGCATTTGACCATTCCCTCAAGAAAAATTTGTCGTTTCCTTTAACAATTTGCCAAAGATTGCCTAACCCAACAAGCAAACAAACAAATAACAAGTAACACAAAAACAAAGTAAAAATTTTCCTGGATGGTCTGCATCCAACCTACGGATATTTACACTCACTTACATGTAGTTACGTTTAATTGCAGTTACTTGCTTAAGTCTGCATGCCTGGCAACTCCTTGTGAAATTTTGAAGGCTTGATGCTTTAATTTTGCATTTCACTACGAATCAGCTACAGCAGTTACATCTAATTATGACACTGCAGATGCCTGCGTCCATGCTCCTTCCAATTGTCCATACCTATCTGTGGCAGACATAACTCAACGTAAGTGACTGTTTGACCATGGCTTTAAGTGGAAACAAACATAAAAGGGAGCCTTGATATAACAAGTTACTTGGGACTACTGACATTTCTTCGTATTTTGCATCAGGCATTTTGTTATACAAGAGATAAAAACAAAAGAATAATAAAAAAACAATGAACGGGACCTGTAAGAATACCTCATTATATCATATACTTGCTATATTATATGACCTCATTACAACAAGGACGCTAATGGCTTTTTGCGTTGGCTGTGCTGACAGGGTAACAAAACCAGAACACACACATGAAGAGGGGGTACATGGATCTCACTCCCCCCCCCCCCCCCCCCCCACTCCCTTCTTCGAAGCTCACCTTGCCTCATCTGTTCAACCTGCTGCTGATCCACAAAGCTGCAGAGAGCTCTGGACGTGGCCAGCCTGATGGCCCCTGCCTGGCCGGTCAAGCCCCCATCCTCCACCTCACACTCTAGGTCAAACCGTCCCAGGGTACGGGTGAAGTGGAACGGAAACAAGATCTGCTCTCTGTCACACACACAATTCAGACACATCACAGAGAGAGATAAAGAGAGAGACACACACACAGCACTTTTAGTCTTGGCCGATGCTATGAATAAATATCTAAATCGGATCTAAAAATCCCTTTAATGAAGTTACTTTCTGTTTTCTTAAGTCATTCTTCAAAAACTACTGACTCTCAAAGTTATGATGCTAAAAGTATTAACAAAAATAAAATCAGTAATACACTCTTTTTACAGATAATGGGTTCTTGAAATAACGATACAAAAGTACTATACTATTTAAACACACAGCTTGTCCAAGTTTCATTGCCTGACATTCAAGTGATACTTAGGACTACTTGTGGAACTATTTGGCATGTAAGTACTGATCATATTCTCACATGAATTGTTTAATATCTGTTGTTAGTCATTAATATAAAAGTGTGGCTACTCTGGAAAAGTGCCTGATGTTACATCACTACTCAGAATCAGAGATAACATGATCAAACTCATTGCCCATCACTTACTCAGCACTGACGATTTTTAGGGGTCTATCAAATTTAGAAATAATTTATTGAATTTTTGTTGACTCTCATCAGGGATGACATTTAGGTTTGTTGAAAAAAATCGGGGATCAAAATTTCAGGTGATTTTGATACATGGAAAAAGCACAATGCGTATAGACTTAAGAAAAAAAAAATCTGAAATCAAATTTAAATCTACAGAATATCATGCCTGTCTCATAAAGATGGTACTGGGGCTTTTAGGATGCTGTACCCAGATACAGTGGAAACTCGATATAACGAGATGGTCGGGACCGAGTCATTTTCCTCGTTATAGCCGATATCTCGTTATATCAGTAGGCATAAAAGAAGGCATAAAATAAAGACATTGATTTGCACATGTGGGACTACCCATCATATTTCAATCAATACTGATAACTTGATATTGTGTGTGAGGGAATTACTCACCTTTATGGGTAAGAAGATGTTTTTCGCCAAGGAAATCCAATATCAAGAATGTGTTTCTTATTAATTGTAGATGTTTGAATTTGTAAATTTATATAGCTTGCGATTGTATCAAGATCGTCTGTGGATTGGTATGTGGTTATGGGTGTGTGTTGTGTGGAAAGCTTGAATATGGTCTGCACAATGCTGTGTGTGTATGTGACACATTCTGTATGTACATTATGACTGCGTGTGTGTGAAGACGGGGAATTCCCTAAGTAGAAGGCCAATCACAGCATCAAATTGCCTCACACCTGCTAAACGTCATGATGATGTCATGTATACATATGGCCGTCCCACCACATTTTCTGCATGTATCAATGTGTGTGCACACACACACTTTACACGTACAACATGCAGTGCTAGCTGGAGTGCACTGAAGAAAATGACTATACGTGTGTACAAGACAGTTTTTGGCGCATCAAGCTTTACAATCTCGGAAGATGATAGCACAGGCGAAGTAAGCTTTACCGAAGGCATTTTGCTTTACCTCGCTATAGCAGGTTTGATTTACTATGTTTTTCTTTGTTTGGAAATCACAAAATTTATCTCGTTATAGCAGTTATTTCGTTATAGCCGATCTCGCTATAAGAGTAGCATTTTACATAGACTTGTGTGGAAGGAAATTTGGGACCGAGAGAATTTCCTCGTTATAACCGATATCTCGTTATAGCAGTGTTCGTTATACCGAGTTTCCCCTGTACAACCACTCTGCAAGCTGCATTTCCAGGACTCATCTCACGATATTCCACCAGCCACTTGGAGGCACTTACCGAACTCTGACCATGTTGAAGTATACCATGAACTCCTTGCCGTTGACCATCACCTGACCCTTCCCATGATCCCTCAGGATGACGCTGGCTTTGGCCATCTTCCGCAATCCCTCTGCCGTACTGAACGGCCTCCCACTTTCATCATGCTGTATCTGCGGGAAATAAGGAGACAAAAATGACAAACTATCATAAACGATACCCAATCAACTACAGCAAATGAAAACGTAGCCGGTTGTAACATGCCTTTGCAAAATAAAACATTAAATGCAATACTTATGAATCTATCCATTGAGGGATGTCTCCTTCTTCTGGAAGGCATTTAAAAGAAACACAAACAATTCATTGAAGGTTTGGGCTCAAGGGGATGGGAGACCTGTTTTGTGATGACATAATAACCTTTTCAAATGTCCATGTGATTTTTTTTTAACATCACTCTTTGTGGAAAAGTGAAACTTTAGACTTCCAAAGCATTGTTTTTTTTCTATGCAAAATACCTCTCTGTCCTATCACAACACTTTGTGACAGTCTAAGACTATCACAAAGTTACCGAATAAAAGAAGTTAAGAGTCCTGTTAATTGATGATGCAGAATGACTTTTCAGCAATGAACTGAAGGCTGTGATCAACTGTCCACTTCCATTATTTCAAAAAGAGATTGATAGCATCAAGACTAAAGGCCTGATTCCTTGAAGATCCAACAGCGGCCTTCAAAGGAGGGTCACTTCCAACATTTCATGCTAGACTTACCGGAGGAATGACCTCTTTACTCAGTACAGCAACAAGCTCCCTTCTGAACCCGTGGATGTAATCAGCAACCTCGCTGGCATACGGCAGCTGAAGGATGCGCTCCAGTAGATTGATGAAATTTTGATACTGTTTGATTTGGAGTTTTATGTGAGAAAGGAGGAGGAATAAAAACCAAGATATTAAAGGTACTTTTGGTTTCCTTTGTAACATACAATATCACATGGCAAATACATTAGAGGAAGATAATACAACATTGTCTAGATTTCATCTATCAAACAGCCTTATGAAAATGAATCAGCAGCCATAGCATAGACAAACTAAACGCTACACAATCATGGTCGTAATTCCCTATCATAAAAGGAAAATGTGCGGTATGAAGAAAAATGTTTTTTAATTTGCGCTTCACTTTCACTAAACTGCTTAAGTGCAAAACACCTTATCAAACTAAAGAGTAATTTATATGTTTAATGACTTTCTATGTATGACAAAGTTAACTGAAGTATGAGCACAATCATTTATGGCTCAGTCACAATTCTCTTATATAATCATAGGTCTTGCTTAAGAAATATAACGCACAAACATCTTGGGTTTGATCCTCACATACCTCAAAACACATGGCTTTTATCAGAACATTTGTCAAATATCATGTTGCTGCATAATCATACTATTCCATAAGGGAAACAATGATCACTCCACTTCATTCATACTGATGCTGATTCAATTTCATTAAAACTTATTACCAGCTGCATAAGCAGATCATTCTACTAGAGGGGGGGGGGGGGGGCATTTTTTTTGTTAAAACAAAAGAAATAAAAAGAAAAAAATTAAAGGGGGCATGGGCCCCCCCCTTCAATTTGTGAAAATAACATCGTTGTTAGTTGATTGTATTGGGAGCAGAAAATTGCACTGAAGCCTTTGAAAGAAACAGAAAAATTGTGCGTGGAGGTTTTTTTTTTTTTTTTGGTCGTTAGCCGATGAAACCTGGAAGTGGCACCAGAAATATTTTTGCCGTCCCCTCCCCCCTTTTCACAGAATTTTTGGATCTGCCCCTGAGCTGAGTTATGTTAGTATGCACAATTTTAAGAGTCAAGGATGATTCAGCATTGACAAGATCAAGAACTTCCAATATCTTGAAGAGTATTTTCTGAAAGGTTTTGATCACAGTGGCTAGTTATTTTCGTCAAATTTTCTATGTGCTTGTAAATATCTGTAAATAAATTGTATTATAATGTATAAAAATAGCAACAGTCTGCAAGAATCTTCAGTCTATTGAAGGAGGCAGACTTAATCAGAAGAAGAAGAAGAAGAAGAAGGTAAGAATTTGCTTTGTATGACTTACCTCTTTCTCTGTCAGAGTCTCTACAACTATTCTCTCAACACTCGCTTTGTCTATCCACTCACTCCTCGCCAAGTTACTGAGAAATAAAAAGAGGTAATAACGTTAGAATTTGGATGAACCCCAGGAAAGATGGTACCTGGGCACAATCTTGCAATGGTGGCTGATTTTGGAGTCAGTTATGATATTACATGCAATAATGGACAACACACTAAAATCATCCAGTTTGGCACTGGAATTTATAAAGTAATATGACCATAAGATGACAAAAAGTGGTGTCAGTTCCTGTTACATTGTTGGGAAGAAGTACCAAGCAAACAACTTTGCAAACAGTGATGTACGGTGAATGCTGAAATTTATTTACACAATGCTGTTCTCTCTCTCTCTCTCTCTAGCCTGGTCTCCAGGCCTTTATGCATAACATTAGTCTTAACTTCAGACACTTCATCATATATCATAACCAGAACACAACAGTCCCCAAGCCAAAGGTGGTGTTGGCAAAAGACATGCATCTTCACGTGCTTTTTATATCTGCATAGATAATTGTAGAATGTTGCATAGATAATTCTAGAATATTCTACAATTCACTCACAATCTACGTATAATAACCTTTACAGCACATACATGACCTGTTTTTATGACCAAAGCTCATAGTAAGCCAAAACCAATAACAAACAAAAACATGACACAAGAAACTTTGCTACGATTCCACAATTCCATATTAGACTAGACATATCGCTACGGCTACTGATATGCCTCCGCCATAATGCATGGTTCTCCTAATAGGTCTATAGTACAATGTCTTGACAATGTGTGATGACAGTTTCACACAATTGGCAAAATATTAAAAGGACAGGTTTGACACAAATGTGCTGAATGTTCACTTTCCTAGAACTAGGTTCAATTGGATGAATGATTAAAATGTCAGAGTGCAGGTATTTGGGGAACTGATGATTTTTACTTGACTTTTGACCCTTTTATAAGTTTATGCATTGAGTAATTTTCAAGGTATTGAGGAAAAGTATAATTTCAGTATCAAATGGGAAAATAGCATTATCTAAACCTGGCCTTTGACCTTTGACCTCACAGTTCCAAAGAGAATCACTGTTAGGTTGAACATGCATAAATATGTAAGTTTCATGATGATACCTGGAGTTACTTTCGAGATATGGAGGAAAAAGTGCAATTTAGCACTTTCACTTGACCTTTGACCTTTTGACCTTTGACCTTTTGGCAAGAAACTTCCCCCAAAATATATATTGGGTAATACATGCCATACATCAAGTTTAAAAAAAAAAAAACCTTCAGGCATATTGCATTCTCAGGAAAGTAGTGATATTTTGAGGAGTTGACCTTGACCTTTGACCCCCTGACCTTTGACCCACGACCCCAACTTCCCTAGATAATCACTGCCCATCAGTACAAGCATATATACTAAGTCCCATGAAGATACCTTGAACCATTTGCGAGATATGGAGAAAAACATGAAATTTCAATTTTTTTTTCACAAAATAACCTGTGACCTTTGACCTTTGACCCTGTGACCCTAAAATCCACACAAAGTATTATCCCCCAAGGATATACCCTCATACCAAGTTTGATGTAAAACCACCACACGGTTCTTGAGATATCGACAAAAACAAAACGGGACGGACGGACGGACGGACGGACGGACGACCCGAAAACATAATGCCTCCGGCCACTTCGTTGCGGAGGCATAAAAAAAGATGTATACAGGTAATATGCACCCAAGCTCTTCAGTTTAGCTGTAGCCTTGGTCAGCTCAGAAAATGACTACCAGAAGAACTCACACTGGCTCTGATTGGTGGATAACTTACACTGGCTCTGATTGGTGGATAACTTACACTGGCTCTGATTGGTGGATGAGGATCCCCTTGGCAACCATCTCATCCTCTTTAGCCATCACCTTCCTCATCTGGGTAGCTGTGTCCTGTGTGGAGAAGTAACAAGTACAAAATAGTAATTTTACTGATTGAAACAAGGAACCTGACCCGATAGCGACAAAATGTTTACATTTATATGCGATAGGGAGAATTATACCAAGTGCCTCTCTGTTTGTATCCATTCAAGTCATAGAACCTCCAGCAACCACATATCATAAAGCATATCATCTACAAATGCACCAACATACATTGATGACTTTGACACTATGAACTATGCATCAGCCAAATGATTCCTCAATTCAGGTGGTGTTACCATCCATGCACTGCAGACAGTATAATGTATAATGTACAAGTAAAGCAGAATTACAGATGACAAGAGGAAAAATTAGAAGAAAATGTAGAAGAGAAGAAGAGGAGGAGGTAGAAGAGGTAGAAAAAGAAGAAACAAAAAAATGAGAAAAAGAAGAAGAAGAAGAAGAAGAATGAGGAGAGCAGAGAGAAGAGAAAGAAAAATGAGAAAGAAGAAGATGACCTATAATTCCAACCTTCAAACAAATTTGGCAAAATTTGGCAAGCAGTCTTAATAAATCATTTTGGGCACTATGTGTACAGAACATAACTTCCTGTAAATCAAGAATGGCTGACACGAACAAACATCATGGCATATTACACTTTAGGTGGTAGAAGGCTTATTGGTGCAAGCTTGTTCTTGCCATTTGCAAGAGAATGAGAACATACTTGCCAAAACATCAGCAGTGGGTAGGCCCTTTTCAGGGCCACACACATACCCTAGAAAGAATTTGTGGTGCACTGTTAAGCCTTCTATTACACAATATTCTGCCGCCATGGAAGCCTTCAAAGATTTCATTGTATCACACCTTAGTGACGGCTGTGAGGAGAAGGAAATCCTAGCTTACGTGCATCAGGTTGAAATAATTTGGCTTCCCGGTGTAGAAGAGGCTGTCAAAGGGTCGACCATCCACCCCAAACTGGGCCGCCTTCTGTGGGGGATAGTAATCTGTAGGGGGTTTCATCATGGGTCTGGCTTTCTTCTCAAACAGTCCAGAAGGAAAGAGATACTCTATGGCTCTCTGTCGGACAGAACAGAAAATAATGTTTACTATCAAAGTATGCAGAATGAATAAGCATCAATTGGTTCTAAGTGAGATTGTCTATTTGTAACCTTGGCAGTAGAGGGTTGGAAGTAAATGCTAAACCGATTGTTTCATGTTGAATAAACACGGTCAAATTTTGCACTTCATAATATCATGTGCCTTCTTTGAATGTTCCCATCAGGAGCTGGGCTGCCCTTATAATCTGCCACTGAGCTTTTCCAGGTAATTTGTGAAGTAACAGCTGCAAGTCTGAAATTGACACATTAACAAGTAAAGCCTGCATGATATATTCACAAGTTATGCCCAGCTTTTCTGATTTCATTTTGTGAGCAAGAAGATGTATGTGAACTACAGTTGTATGAGTTTATGCATGACATGAGATGGTGGAATCGATACTTGACTTAAAGTGGGTCTGCATTGGTAAGAAACATGTCTAGCGCCATCATAAGGCTCATTTCTCTCTGTGGTGCCCAGCATGTCTCCCATAATGCCGAGCGGCGTGCATCAAAATTAACCCGTTCCATACTGAATTCCGATATTCCCATAGACTTAACACACAGATCACCAGGTTCCCGTAAACGTAGGGGATGGCCTAGCAGCGCAGCGACTCGCTTCGCTCCCGCATTATCTTGCGCAGTCCAGTGCGTACATTCACGTACCACAGATATCTAGATTTAGCTAGAGTCTATATCACTTCGCGATGCGCGCGATCTGCATGTATGTCCGGTGCTTTCAAACACTACGACACTCAGATCGTTTATTCTGATCGTTGTGTCGAACTTCAATCTGCGATTATGTCGCGGATACGACTTGGTAAATGCTGGATCCAGTAGGAGGAGATGCGAGCTGTTTATCTGCAAGAAATGAACAAGATAAACGTCGCCCTTGACGGCCCATCAAGCCATTCAACACAGGATGACTTTGCTGGTCATTAACTGCGGCGCAGTCTCCGGGGCTAGCTGGTCATCTGCTAGCTGCTGGATGTCCACCACTGGGCATCAGCACTGGTGTCGAGCCTGTGAAGCTGTGTGCCAGGATTGCGGGATCAACCCGTCGTGAAAGTTTCCACGTGCACTCAGACTGAGTCAGAAGCCTCTGATAAGCCAAGATGGGTGAAACTCAACTTGTATGATATACAATTGTACCTACTTTTTATTCAGTTGCAAATGACATTCACTGAACGCTGAATTTATAACCTTCCAAATCCATGTAACGACTAAACGTTACCGTTGGCGTTACTCGAATTACCGCTGCGTTGCCGTTGATCATCATAACATCGCGATGAACGATGACAAAATTTAAAACAACCTTATTCACATTTTTTTCAGTGATTATTACAATAAATACTGACGTCCAACTTACGACAAGAAGTGTCTATGATGACTTAATGACTAGACCTAGACCTAGGCCTGATTAAGTCAATTAGTGAACGTGTACGGTGTAGACCCATAACGGGCCACATCAGTATCACTATCAATCAGTATGAACGTTTTCATTTTAGCGTTTAAGGTTATTGTTCCTCACTAACCCAGCCTCAACAAATTGTGGAATGAAATTTCTAGGAAAGGAAATCATGATCAATTCAAGATATGTTATCTGTTTTCCAATTGCAATCTCGAGATATTAGCTTGGTGTCATTTCTCACATGCTTTTGTGTGATAATAATATTCAGGGCAGGGGGACAGCACATAGATATAGGAACCGCATGTAGGCCTTCATTTGTTCTGGTACTACAAGGCCTAGTAGTAGTACTATTACTACTAACGTTTAGATCTATAACTCTTACCGTCTAACTGTTAGTAGTAGCAAAGATTTATGTGTGAGAGATATTCGTATGTTAATGCATCTGGAGCTTTCATCACTCATGAGTCATTGTGTTGGACTTCATGAAAACTCAATAAAGAGCATGAAATTTGAAGGAATATTTTACTGCACATCATATAGATATCTAAATCAGCTGGCCCGACGAAGAAACCGACGGCCACATTACAGTAATTCACCGCCCAGCGATGTTTTTCTGCTCGCTGCGCTGGTATTGTGTATAGCGAGTAGGTCATTTGGCTGAGTGAGTGGATTGTCGTGGATCTCTCTCGCGACGAAGGTTTAGTAACCCGTTCCCTCGCGATCGGCCGAAAGATCGAGGCCGCGCCGGGCGGGCCGCGCCGGGCGGGCCGCGCCGGGCGGGCCGGGCTGGGCTCTCGGTACCCCACCATAATTATTATGCACTGCTTGTGTGTGTTCTCTCGGCTCTGTGCACAGCTGCTGTGAGATCGTGCGCTGACCGGCATATCATGCAGGCGCAAGGCGGCGATCAGCCACAAACGATGTAACCACAGAACTAGAGTTCTGACTAGAGTTCTATGGATGTAACCCGGCCACCGGAAGTTTTGATAGATGGCGCTCTTTACGAAAAGTTCTGGCATCAAAATAATGGCCAGTGCAGACCGGCTTTAAGATGTACTCACATCTACATCTTCTTGTGAGAAATTTTCAGGATCTTCTCCCATCATGTTAGCAAGATGACGGCGCCCTCGCTCAAACGATGCCTCTTCTCGCTGTATGAGAGCATCTACAATCAAAGAGGACATTAGAATTATACACCATGGCAACAAATAACATGCATTCACCATCACTTCCTTCTCTCTAAAGACAAAATTTCCTGACTAATAACATCAAGTGACAAAAACAGGTTTCAAACCAAAAATAAATCTAAAGTATCTACCATTCATCTTACTTTAAAGGTGCTGTTTACCAGTAAAACCACCTCCGAAATATAGCTTGTACCCTTCAAAATTTCAGCAGGGAGCTTGTAGGAAAGAGCTTAAATACATTTACTTGTAGCAGGTACATCAAGAAAATTATACTTGTGCCTATATACTTTTACACTCTTTATCCAAAGGATTTTCCCATTCACATAGTTGTATACTCATGACTCTTATCGAAGATTGTTTGCCTACTGCATAATGTCTATGCCACACAAAAGTCTGATAATACCCTGTGCATAGTGCTATTCTGAATGTGGAGGAAGAAGTTCCCTCTTTGCTATTATCACACACTGAAAGTATTTAAAGTACAGATACTCATGAATAGACAGCACTTTACAAATCTGCAGATTTTGTAGAGTAGTGCAAACCACTTTATCTTTCAACTAGTTAACAAACACATATTTGTCCTGACAGTGAACAGCCTGCAGAATGAAAAAGAATATTTTCTTGATGCTGTTTGGAAAGAAAAATAAAGAAGCAAATCATGTCAGACACATACATGTCTAACCTTTTCCCTTTTCAAAATGCAATAAGTCAATATGTTCTGAGAAAAAAACAGTTAGGGAGGATCATTACCATATGCAGTCCGCCGATCCTGAGCCGCTGCTATCATGGCGGCAAGAGAGTCCGATTGTTTCTGATCCTCCCTGCTGGATTGGGAGTCGGTCACCTGTAATCTGCATGGCTGATTCCTAGCCTGGAGGTTTTACACAGATGCAAAGAAAGAATAAACTTCACTTTCATGACTTGTGATCTCTCGTGTACTAACTTGAGTTGCACAATAGCAGGTACAGCATACATTGTATTCCACGAAATAAATTAATACCGTAAACAAATGAATATTTGTTTCAAAAAAGTCACAAAATAATTGTACTGGTCTGGGGTAGAGTAATTGGAGTAGATACTAGTTGTGGAGGGACAAAAAGCTTCACACTGCATCTGACAATCAACCCATACACCGACACAGAGCCCACATCTCCCAACATGCAACACAGCCACAAAACTGTTAAAAATGTTCACATTCTACCACAAATTTTACTCTCGTTGAGTAGAATGTTGGAATTGTGTAAGTACTTGTGGTAAATTTATAAATATCAGTCCATAGCGATGCCTTGCACTAAGTCCATACCTACCTACCTATGGATACCTATGGAAGATTCTGAACGCAGGCTGAGCGTCTTGACTCTTATATTCAGATTCAGATCCATTGGGCAGAAATGTCAATTTCTAACTGCAAATCCTGACCATCACTCCAAACCAAGGTTCAACTGCGCGCAGTAGATATTAGTTTCTACATGAAGAACTAGAAATGGTAGAATTTAGAAAGGCTGTCAAATTTTAGATGCCGTTGTGGTTGAATCAATTATGGCCAACTTGCGCTAGGCCTAGGCCTATATCTAGAACGATGGTAGACCTGCCTGTCTACTAGTTGAGCACGTTTAATCAAACACTACACTATAGTCTACACTTGCGTATGTGTACTCCCTCACACTCAAATAAAACAAAGAATATGTTCAAAGATATTTTTCTCACAATTCATAAATAAATCTAGTAATAATATTGATAATAAGCTCTAGAGTAAAATACTCCGTTTGCAGCAGGTTAAGGGCTTTCCCACACTGTAGTGTAAACAAATCAGGCAAATTATTTTCGACCATTTCATATATCATCTAGACAAGATTATTCATTAATGCTATTGTTTTCATAAAAAAATTACCAATGACAAACGCAGTTTTCCAGGGCAAAACCCAGCACAATTTTCGCTGATATGCGCAGTGACTAGCTCTGCTTTCGGCACAATGTACAATCCCTATGCAATACGCGTGTGCTCCGCGATCTTCAGCTGAACGCCTTCACATGTCTCACGAACATTGCGTAAGCGCCGATTCCCATTGCGAAAGCATGTGAAAATAGCGGGCACACATGCACTGGCTGCAAACAGGATCACAATTCTGGCGGTGTTGTTGATGTCTTTCTCATGTTTTTCTCATTTTTTTCGATGGCAACACCCACTTTCCAAAAAAAATGGCGGCCCACATCAGCTCGCGAAAGTTCTATTTTATGTGAGGATATGTTTTCAAAATCCATGAACATCGGGAAAACGACAAAAAATCCAGTTTCTTGGATCATTGTTTCTTAACCATTACGTTAAGAACTACCGAAAATAAAATTTTGGATGTGATATGTTGTCATTTAGATGAGAAAATTTCACCTTTGTCTGAGATTGTGCCCATTTTATCGGTTGGTTTTTGTTGATTGGTAGTGTGTTAGTATAAGTGTAGTGTGCATGTAACAGTGCAATGCTGAGTTAAGCGGTATATTACCTAGTATGTTGTACCTGCCGCGAACGGGCGCACAGTCGCATACTGCCGCAGTTACTGTAAAACGAGGAATTTTCGTGTGCATTTTAATTTCGCGAATTTCGCGAGCGCCAAGATTCGCGAAATTAAAATGCACACGAAAGTTCTTATCTACACTATATGCATTGAATGCCAATGGCAGTTCGCGAAAATTTCACGCCGAAAAAAAGGCCATCGGCTCCAATTCGCGAAAATTTCATGCCGCGAATCAATGCCGAATGTATGATGTTTTACTTTTACAGTACTCTAGAGTAACTGCAGTAGTATGCGGCCGTGCAGCCGTTCGCGGCAGGTACAACATACACGGTAATATACAGCTAAACACAGCACTGCACTGTTACATGCACACTACACATATACTAACACACTAGCAATCAACAAAAACCAACCGATAAAATGGGCACGATCTCTGACGAAAGTGAAATTTTCTCACCTAAATGACAACATATCGCATCCAAAATGAAATTTTCGGTACTTCTTAACATAACAGTTAAGAAACAATGGTCCAAGAAACTGGATTTTTTGTCGTTTTCTCGATGTTCATGGATTTTGAAAACATATCCTCGTGTAAAATAGAACTTTCGCGAGCCGATGTGGGCCACCATTTTTTTCGGAAAGTGGATGTTACCATCGAAAAAAAATGAGAAAAACACGATTGCGATCTTGTTTGCGGCCAATGCATGTGCACCCGCTATTTTCACGTGCTTTCGCAATGGGAATTGGCACTTACGCAATGTTCGCGAGACATGTGAAGGTGTTCAGCTAAAGATCGCGGAGCACGCGCGTATTGCATAGGTATTGTACATCGTGCCGCAAGCAGAAATACTACGTCGCATATCGCCTTTATCGGCGAAAATTGTGCCGGGTTTTGCCCTGGTAAATCATGAAAACTGCATTGGTCAGAGGTAAATTTCTTTTATGAAAACAATTGAATTGCGTTAATGAATAATCTTGTCTATGATATATGAAATGGTTGAAAATAATTTGCCTGATTTGCTTACAAGTTGGAAAAACCCTTAACAATGCTTAAACTGCCGCAAACGGGATATTTTACTCTAGGCCCCAATTACTTGAAGCCAGAAGGATTACTGGCGTGTCTAGACTTTCCACTCTCTCTTATCTGGATCAGACCTAAAGGTTCTATGTTCTGGCTAGCTATGGCCTGGATGATTGTAGGACCTAGATCACAGATGGACATAGATAAACCTAGATTTTCTACACGTAAGTTAATCATAAAAAGAAGCTAGCGCGTACCGCGGTATACCGCGTACCGCTATACCGGTTGGTAGGCCTATTGAACGGTCACTGTACGGGTCAGGTCTACTCATCATACTCGTGATAGCCTTGCCCAGCACAGATAGTAAGGTATGGGACTATGTTAAACGATGCAAACACGGGGTCATGCAACTCTTGATCTTGGCTATATCATCTTATTGGCATTTTCTACTTTGAGAGTTGTTCTCCAAAGGGAACATTTCTCATATCACCATTATTTAGATTGTATTTACTTACACAAATTGTAGGTGCTCGGTTCGTAAAAGGACCAACACGAAGAGTTTTGGAAAGAAGGTTGCCGATAACATGCCCACCCTTGTGCGCAGCCATTTTGCGACGTAGGGCCTAAATAAATAAAAATAAAAATGGAGGGAGATACAAAGCAATATGTTGCAAGTAAATACAGTCCATAATCTCATACGGTAATAAATGAAATAGAAGTAAGTGGGCAATTCCACAATTCCTGTTCAAATTTATGTTATTAAAAAGTAAATGCCTTAAATTGTCATAATCGGCTTGCTTTTTATCTCTCCCACTCCCCTCCCCAAACCGCTCCATCCGCCGACTCCTCGATCTCCAGAATGGTAGAGTCCTGTTAGTTTGGGTGCTGGGTTTTTGTTTCTTGTTTTTTGTTTTTTGTTTTTCTTTCTTTCTTTCTTTCTTTCTTTCTTTCTTTCTTTCTTTCTTTCTTTCTTTCTTTCTTTCTTTCTTTCTCTCTCCCTCTCTTTCTTTCTTTGTTTGTCTCTCTCTTTCTGTCTTTCTTTCTCTCTCTCTTTCTTTCTTTTTTCTGATCGTTTTCTTTTTTCTTTTCTTTTTTTAACTGGAGGGGGGGGGGGGGAATGGATCGTCTTCAGTTGATTTATGCACTGCCGCAGTTATATGACCCCAGTTTTAATCATTGATGAAAGTTTGAGGGAATCACGGATATTCCGTTCAAAAGTATAAGTAAAAGTATATCATATAGATAAAACATAAATACAATTCAACATATTTTCACTTTCTGGCATGATAAAACATCACTTAAGAGCCTGTTCCATGTAGAAGACAGAGAAAGCTAAAGGGGACTTTCTATCACATGGGCATTTTGATGTATGAGTTAAATGCTGGCCTTCTCCCCAAGGCACTTTGTTCAATGAATGTTCAAGAAAAATAACCAAACTCATGGATATTTCACTAGACAAGCATCTTCTTGCCATTTGCCTTCTGTCAGAACGAAGGTTGTTTCTTGCATAGTTCTTTAATTTTCACTGGTCCAAAATTTTGGAATTCTCTTGATTCTGTATACTAGAGATATAGGCAGGCAGTCTGTCACTGCATGAGTGTCATATTCAAACGTAAACTAAGATATTATCTTTTAAATAAATATTGTGTTGAGTCATGCTATTTTCATTGTGTTTAACCTGAATAATCTCTCCTGGTTTCACTTATGCAGGACTTTAACTTTATAATTATAATCATTACAGATTCATAAATTCTTCATGCATGTTTATAAACGAGGGAATGCTTATATTTCTTATAAATGGTCATTCGACCTCTGTAAATATTTTCATGTACTATGTACTTTGTAATCTCTATTTCATCATTTAGTCTAATTTCTATACTGTGTGTTGATTTCTTATGCAAGAATATGATGTTTCTTTGTTGATATCATCTTGAACATCGAAGAGAGACAAAGAAATGAACTTGAACTTGAACATACTACGAATCATGCAACTACCCCGTATGAGGCGACCGTGACAGCAGCTAAAATGCATGTCAACAGAATGGAAATCAAGAGCATGTTTACACTTCACGAGCTAATCATGAAGTGCTGAGAAGCTATACACTGTACCTCTCAAGCAAGCAGGGTTGTAATACTGAAAAATTAGTGTGCGGCAGCTGCATGTGTATCTGTGTGTGTATACGTATGTATGTCATACTATGTGTGTGTATACGCGTGTAAAGTGTGCTGTTTGCACCTGTGCATGCTATACACGTTTTGTTTGCAGCTGAACATGGCAGCTCTCAACAAAAACCCGGCGGGAAGTTCCAGTCTCAACGTGGAGCGGTCAGTTCGGAAGGGAATCCCACGCGGCCGCTACTTCAACGATCGTCCCGACTCACCAAGCAATCAGGGAAATTCAACAATTGCAGATATATGGGAGGTAGGCCAGAATATGTCTTACAGATCGTTCAAATCATATCTCGTCGGTGAACTCGATTTGTATTTCTGTCTAATTCTAATGTGTAGATTCTGGTGGGTACCATTTTCACAGACCTGTGTGGTGTGTGCTGTGCATACGCTATTGCCGTACCGCCGCGCTGGCTGCACCTGCCTGTGCGTGCATGCAGCCACAGCACACAGCACAGCCGCGCCGGGGGGCCTCGGGGCCGGGTCGGGATAGGGTATGGATGGTATGTTTTCTACTTGGTAGTGCTAGTCGTCTAACAGTAGATCTGATAATTTTACTTGGTATTTGGTTGGAATCCTCCTGAATACTCCCTCTGGAGTCTTAACTTTAATTGAATATTTCATTAAGTAACATCTCTTTAAATTTTAGCTGGATCATTTTGTTTAACAATTACTAGGCCTAGTAGTTACTCGGATCGAGGGGAAGTAGCGTTTAATTCCAGCCGTAATCACGGCTGTAGACGCACCCGTCTAGTGTGTGGACTTCCAATGCCACCAATCCAGTCTGAAGGATTGTACTTTGAACTTTGAACGTCTGCTTCTAATGGGTTTGGTTTTAATGTTTTGTCGTTAATGTGTAATAACTCAAATCTATTAATTATTTAACGTCTTGTGAAAGCAAGTCAGATGATGTGCTTCTTGTCTTGCTTGTGGAAGTGACTGTGTAGTGACTTCCATCCAAGATGGCATGATTATGATTATGAAGGATAGCTTAGTCACAGAAAGGAGGTCCTTTCAAACCGCAAATAAAAATTCGACATCCCCATGCGACTGTGAAATTACCCAACTGAAGCCAAGTTACCATTTTTCCCAGTGTGCAAGATATGCCACCATTGGCTATTATAGCCATGCGTTGTCTATAACTATAATGATAAACTCTCCTGCTTTCTACTCTAAGTTTAACCGTTAAATTAAAGGAACTGTACAGTACTGGTTGAGGGGGGATTCATGTTTTGAACATTATTAAGTGAGATAATGAGAAACCTCTTATAAGATATTAAAGAGCATGTAATTTTAAGAAGGATTCAACGTTTATTTGATGAAAATTGGTTTTCAAATGGCTGAGATATCCAAAAAAGTGATAATAATAAGGCGACATGCCACATCTTTATCAGGATCTCTTTGTTTCACCTTGTTTTTGGATATCTCAGCCATTTCAAAACTGATTTTCATCAAATAAACTTTTGATACCCCTTAGAATTGCATGCTCTTTGACATCTCATAGAGTGGTTTCTGAATATCTCGCAAAACGTAAAAAGGCAAATCCTCACCTCGACCAGAACTGTACACACCTTTTAATGTCTTTCACAGTGCTTCAAAATCAGTCTGTTATCTATCATACAGTTCTAATGAATAGCAGCAAAAGACTCAATCAGTCTGGTAATTTACATTGCTAAAAAAGTTATAAGCTAGCTGGTAAATCCACCTGTTCTAGCTAGTTACAGTAGAGTCTAATAATAGGGACTGCATATCATTGCTGTATTACTAGACAACAATAAACTCATGAACATCATTACACAGCCCTGTCGCTGTGCAGAAGTTGCGACTACACTGTCTGGTACTACAGTGGTAGTGGTAGTTGAAAATGTTGACAGTGATACATAAATTGATTCGTAGACACAGTACATTTTTCTCTTTCCTTTTTGCCATTCAGCACTGTGACTATCAATTAGAATTTAATTTCCATTTTCCAGTGGATAATTAACAATATGAATACAGTGTGTGTCATTTTTTGTATTGTTGTTGTTGTTTTTTATCAGTATTCCCATCGTCCAGGCCAAGCTGTTTCATTTGATCCTGAGAAGATGAACAGATCCATTGACCAAAGAAGAGAAAACAGGCATCAGGCGAGGTACGTGTAGGCAAGCTGTGTGCAGTCTTTGCTAAGGTTATAGACTCTACTATTACTGCAAAGTGTAGCCAGAGGAACGTTCAAACGCTGAGCCAAGCCAAACAGTGAACGACTTCCCGATGTGCTCTGAAAGGGTACCAAAAGCGTGCCAAAAGTTCGCAATGAAGAATTCGCGTAATTAACATGCACATACATCATAATGGAAAGAGTTCATTTTCTTTGTTCGGGACATCTGTAAGTTAGTTTAAGTGAGCCAGGTGAATGACCCTTTTCCTACAAAGTGTGTGACCCCTTCTAAAAATTACTTATGAGGTGCGTTTTCTCAACAGAGCACTCAAACGATCCAAATCAGGCACAGTTCAGTATGGTTCTCTTTAGTTCAGTTCGCGTTGGTTCGTATGCACCCTTCTATATTGTCCATGTAGCAGCTGTTTTGCCAACAATTGCACAACTTGCTCGGCCTCAGCAACATAGACTACGCTTCACAGTACTGAGAGAGGCTGAGAGCATGGCCTGTTTTATTATCGAACTAATATACACACAGTGTGTAGACATTGTGTGAGTGTGTGTCCTTTTGACGTAAGTTTTACAAAACACTCAACATGTTGACCAGGAGATGCTGCCTACTGTTGATGGGTCACACCACATACTTTGGACAGGGCAGGCACCACGTTTCTAAAAGTGTGTGTGTGGGGGGGGGGGCTGTACCAGTTACCTGGTACCACTTTCAGGTTTCATCGGCTGCTGACAAGCAAGCAAGTAAGCAAGTAAGCAAGGAAAAAAAAAAGAGAGAGAGGAAGACCTTCGGCGCAGTTCTCTGGTGCCACTTCCGGGTTTTATCATCGAACAAGCAAAAAAAAAAAGGGTTTTACCCGCACTTTTCGGTTGCCACAGCTGCCACTTTGGTTTAACCAAACCATTGATTAATTTATTCATTGTAGTCTACACTTCTCAGTGGCAGGAAAATCTTAATTTAAATACCGATAACTATTTTCTCCTGAAAAACGGATAATTCTCATATCACATTCCATCACAGGTTCTTAGTGATGCACACAAGCACTGCAACCAAACTGTCTTGCAATTCCCAATTTGTGAAATATATGACATACAGTGGTGCACAGTAACATTGATTTGTACCTAAATGAGATATTGATTGATTACTGCTATGAAGACTTTTAATGATTACTACCAATTTACATTGTACATGTCGCCTGATATAAGAGATGTACCAGTATGCTGTACTGGTTGTTGAGTTACTGTATGTCCGGTTGACAATGTTTCAATCTAAAGTGTTATGCGTTATGGGTTACATGTGCTGTCGGTTTCAGACAAATTTCTTTAGTCCCACTTTATTTCTACTTGTGTTTGCTGCAGGCATGGAGATCTCTCCTTCAGTCTTCTGAACAGATCCATAGAGCCGAGGGAGGAAGTCCGCAGCAATATTCTGCAGCATGATCGAATCAGGAAGTGTATCCTTGAGAAACGTTCATGACGTCTCTGAAATTGCAACTGATTGACATATTGCCCTACATCGATGTAAATAGTCTCTGAAATTAATGCAAGAAATAGAAACCTGTTAGATAATGCATTCCTTATCTTTACTTAAGGATGACATCTACAGATTTTTGTTGACTTTGAATGTACAAACTGTATACTGTATATGCCTGTGTGCTCTCTGATCATGGGGGGTCTAGGGCAATTTCCCCGGACCCTTCCCCTGACCCTAACCCTAATCCTAATCCTGAACCTAATGCTAACCCTAACCCATACTCTATACCCCAAACCTTACCCTAACCCTAATCTTTACTCTAACCTTATCACTAACCAGTATTTAGCCAGGGGGTACTTGCCCTTGGGGGTAATTGCCCTGATACGATCATAGGTCCAAGCTAGACATCACTGATTAAGACTGGAAGTGAGCAGTGTTGAAAGTATTAGATTGAAGCTTTACTACTAGTATGCTGACTAGAATTTTAGGGTTACAGCTCGTTATTCCGAAGGTTCGTTATTCCGAAGGCTCTTTATTCCCAAGATTCGTTATTCCGAAGGTTCATTGTTCCAAATTTCATTTTCGGATTAACCAATCTTTGGAGTAACGAACCTTCGGAATAACACCACAAATTTTCGGATTAACGAACCCTTTTTTATTTTCGGATTAACAAACCTCTAGGTATAGGGAATTTGCGTGTTTCAGATTAACGACCCTTCGGAATAACGAAACTTCGGAATAACGAAACTTCGGAATAGCAAACCTTCGGAATAACAAACAGCACCCAAATTTTTAATAGTGCATGCTTGGCCATGTAGTTGGCAAACTCTTGTGCGTAGAGCGTCTCTCTAACAGGAGTCTTCTGTGTGCTCTGACTTTGCACCAAGGCTGATGTATTCAGAGTTTTTTTTAAAGGGGAAGGCTAGTAACTGATCAGTGGAAATCAGTGGAAATGCTGGGAGATGATTGTTCCAATCCTTATGGGATTCATTCAAGAGTTCATTGTATATCTATTGTTGTGTGAAAATGATTTGCTTCAGAATGGTCTCATATTCAAGTAATGTGCAGTTTAATGCTTCCAGGTTAGCGTCCCTGGTCAGTGACGGAGCATTAATCTGCACATTACTTGAATATGAGACCGTTCTGAAGCAAATCATTTTCACACAACAATAGATATACAATGAACTCTTGAATGAATCCCATAAGGATTGGAACAATCATCTCCCAGCATTTCCACTGATTCCCACTGATCAGTTACTAGCCTTCCCCTTTAATGTCAGTAACAGCAAACAAACATACAAACTCCTGCTATATTAGTGGAATTATTATCTAGTAAGAAACTGTACGGCTTGTGCATAAAACACCTATTTTTGATTTAAAAAAAAGAAGAAATGATGGTAATTTCTAGTCCAGTATTCCTTGACCATGTCTCACCACCGCAGCGATTGGGCTTCTTGAACATGCCACCGGCATCCAGGGCACGCCTGGACCCGTGTCCAACATGTGGCCTTACAACCAGGGCATGCGGACAGCAGGAAGTGAAATGAGGCGCAGAACATGTGAGTTGCAGACACTTCAACCAGGGATGAACAGAGAGCAAGAAGTCTAGTCATGAGTTTAAAACAACAACAACAACAACAAAAATGTCTTCCTCAGTGTACTGATGTTGGTTTCTAGCTCTTTTTGTTCACAAACAAAGTACACCAGTAATTTGAAGAAGTACTCCACATCAGAAAACTAAATGGGCTGTGACGCGAGAAAAGGGCCCTTAGGGCTTAAAATACCGAAAATGAGTTTTCACAATCACATTGAAGAATGAACTCTGACATATTTAGATATGCAAATTGTTTTCTAAAATTCCAATCCTAAATGCCCCAATTATGACATATAAAAAGGTATGTTTTGTCCAAATCTTGCCACTTTTTGATGCGTTTATGCATGTGCGCGCAGCTAGCTACCCAGTAGCTGATCTTATTTTGGCCGTATTGCTTTGTCAAACTTCGATCCGTTTTGTGGCGTTTGTGCACGACAGTGCTAAGGGCCCTTTTCTCGCGTCACGGCTCAAATATTTCAGGGGGAAAATGTATAAATGTAGCAATTTTAGATATATTCCAGAATTTTGTAATTGTATGAAATGGAAGTTTTTGAAAAGAGGAAGGGATCAGGCTGTAAATATGCCCTCTGATTGTTATATTGTTGCTTTGTGTATACACATGTTGTTGAAAACTGTTGCTCTGATTATGCTCTAGACACACCCCAGAAGCCTCCGATGACGTCAGAGTTTGATGTGTCGGACACTATTGGGATCACTCCTGGACGATCTTTCCTCACTTCATCGGCCAAGGTTAGTCTACAGGCTCTGGGTTGTTGGGGGGGGGGGGGGATGCAGGACATTGTGTTCTAACGTCTTTAACTTGCTCCCTGGTTTATGTCAATCAGAGGGAGACTGTTGAATGGGTATGTGCATGGTATGGAGGAAAATGTGAGAAGTAAAAATAATTACTCCTGGCAGCTGATAGGAGACAAGAAGGGAATCTTCTTCTGAGCCAGCAGAGTCATACCTACTGCCTTTGTCACGAAAGTGTCCACGTCAGAACAAACCTGCAATGATTGACCCACATTTTTTCCCTGCTGCCAATGCTTGTGAAATGACATTACAGACCTCATCCTTGTGACCACCGCATCTAATCCTTAACTTAGGATAATGGTATATGTACCAACATCATCACATAATTGACTGAACAGTTAAAGCTGAGACATTCTAGATCAAACGCCATGACCACCCTTCAAAGGCAGATGCAGGTGCTATACAGGAAGAAGCATCATCGTCATTGTCATCATTATCATCATCACCACCATCATCACCATCATCCCATCATCATCATCATCATCATCATCTCGCAAGCTCCTTTAGAAGGGCCTTTCGTGGTTTTATGAAATATTTTGTTTGTCATAACAAGACTTTACTTACAAAATGACCATCCTCTTCAATCCCCTCTGCCACCCCCAACCCACCAAACAGCTGTCCAGTTCTGTCTTGGAGCCAACACGAGACCTCCAGGCTTCCCTGGTCTCCAGCCCTCACTACAACTCCCTGTTGGACCAGACAGAGATGACGGAGGATATGACCAGGGCTAATCTACTCCTACAAGAAGATCCTGGACAACTTGGTAAGTCATAACACCAAAGTTTGTTAAATCTTCCACCCCTTTCTACAATGTAGATCTAGCACATCATTGAGCACTATTGTGTATACTGTGCATTTGATACTGGAATTGAAGTTTCACACCCATGTATCAAATGTGTGTATCCATCATTTTTTGATAATGAAGTTCTATACTAACTGTTAAAACTAACTTTTAAAGTATTTTGTATGTGCAGTAACGGCATTACTACACACATCTAGGGCAGGAAAGGTAAGAGTACTGTATTGCCACCAAAAATATGCCTTTTCAGCCATCAGAATACTGTAATGCAGTCTATGGTAACATTTGCAAAATGTTAGAATTCAAAGTCAAAGATAAAGATAAAGTCTATGCCAGTGAATTCACTACCATTTTTTGGTAAAATTGTAATGATGTTTGAATTCAGAATAGTGCATCCATATATCATGTTCCTGTAGCAATTATGTTACTGTTTTGTGCAATAATTGTTTTTTTTTTCCAGCAACCGAGGGGATGTACAATGACTTCCTCGCAGCCTTCAAGAAGCACCAGTCCCTTGTTGATGTTTTCACGTTAGTAGGGGAGTACGAGAGGCTGTGCCATGAACAAGTGGCCATGCTGAATCATCTCATTGCCAAGACCGTCCCTGGGCAGAAAAGGTCAGTGACATCCAGTCAATAGACAGGCCACTACCACTCTGAGTTCTACACCACTGTGCATCACTTTGCATTGCCAATTTTTCTTATGCCTTAAACATTTACAATTCATACATTTTTAATGTGTGCAATTTTTCTCTTTCAAATATTCATTGATTTAAATTACTTCTTTGATTCTTCTGCTTTCATTCAAAGCAAAATAGTATCAGGATTAAATTTATCTTTAACCCGTTTAGGACGGACTGATTTTGCTATAACACACATTTCCCATAGACACCTGCTTGAGTATTCTCGGAACTCGTCCTCAACGGGTTAAGCAGCCAAAGGAGTTCTTCCTCGCAAAGTTCGGTATAAACCCTCAACATGCATCCTGATTTGTCTCCTTTCCATCAGTTTCTCACGCACACTTCAAGTTCTGCGTCTCCTCAACCAAGAGAAGGCCACTTGGCGTCTGATCGCCTCGTTGTACCAAGACCGGCAGATGTCCGCAGATGACCCGGATGATATGCTGTCAATTACTGTGGACAGAATCCATGTGAGCTAATTACTGCGAGAAACTGCTGTCATATTTTATTTTCCTGAACAGAAACTGAAGGTTGCTGTTTGATTGTCTGTCCACTTCAAATACTTTCAGAACACAGAAATTAGTGTGAAATCATTCCTAGATATGCTACTGTTTAAATTCAGATTGTTTTTTTTTTCTCGTAATACCTCTTCTTCATCATTAAGAGACATACTTGTGTGGTACATGACAGTATGGACAAGGTCTAGAAATCAGTAATAAACATTGAAAATGCATTATTTTTTGTTTTTCATACCTGTTTTTGTACAATTAGATTGGATTAGAATACTATAAGCTCCCAAGAGGGCGAAATCAAAATTTGGCTCTACAGCATGTCACACTGTTCAATTAAAATAGAAGTCATGTAATACCAAACAAATTTATCCTAACATGACTGAAAGTCACCTGAAATACTCAGAAAAAAAAGTGGAGAAGATGTTTGGATTTCTCTTTGTAAACTTGCTTGTACCCTTCTGCTCTAAAAAAATGGTAATTATGGCTGTGGAATTTCTTGGGTATATTATAATTTACACAGGGATCAGTGCACAATCATTACCATTATCTTCTTGACAAGTGTTTTGAAGGAACTTGTGATAGGTTTGGGGTAGATTCTCCCTTTAGTGGCGCAGTCTTGGCCATTGTAATTTTCAGTGTGAGAGGCTAACTTCGAATGAGTATTCATAACACACTTTGTCTCTGGATTAAATGTATTTGTTTCTTTTCTTTTTTTTTCTTCAGACGGAGCAGTTGAGTGAGCGAGAAATAACAGACGGCCTCTTTGAGAAGGATGCCATGGTAAGACAGCATCAGATCATTGTGGACTGGCTGGAGAGTGTGACCGCTGACCAGCTGGCCATGTCTCAGGACAAAGTGCCCTTCTACTCACAGTCGGTGTGCTGGTCAGTATCTTGGAGGCAGATCTCATGTCCATGTTTAAACCATTGCTATCCTCACCCCATTTTATGGTAGTATAGAGATAATGCACAGGTGAGAGTGTATTAGTGCAGATGTGGCACACTCGAAGTGTGACATGCACAAGGTGCAGCCGAGTGTATGTGGCCTGACATTGTAAACAATCACAAACTTAGACCTGTGCATTATTTGTTTTATAAAGTTAGTCTATGCATGAACTATTTTTCAGTTACTAGTACTTTGCATTGCATGACAAAGGGGCCCCTCTTCGATCAGCTTCGCAGACAACCATATGAATTAAAGCAACTGCTTGGGTTCATACCAGCCGTACAGACCTTTTCTGCTGTACTTGTTAGGGGAAAAAAAAATGAAGAGGTCACATACAACCCATTTCAGTGCGTGTGCTTATAATTGACTACATTCTTGAACCTTCTATAATTCAGATTAAACCTTTTGAACGTATAACTACCTTGCAATGTAAACCTCTACTTAACAAAGGAAGGAATTGATTTTACTTGATATTGATTATGTGTATAGAAATTGTGTATTCATAGAGATTACATCGCAGAGTAGTGTGATATATGGATGATGTGACCCAGGAAGAGAAACATTTTCATGTACTGCACCCCACACAGACACACAGACACACACACACAGGCAAGTTCAGCAGTGGGCGGTGCAATGCTTTGTAGAGGAGCTCATCTGAGTTTGATATATTTGTTTCGTTTCTGTGTGCCTTGTATTATAACTGTAGGAGGACCCCCCCCCCCCCCCCCCCCCCCCCACAGCTCTGTTAGTACTAAACAGCAACCATGTCGATGCATTAAGCAAATTAATAAGAGCCTAAAAGATGGGAATAGTGGTAAGCACCATCGCATTTTTGTCCACACCAGGGAAAATACCCTCCATGCTCTCCAGCAGAGGGTTGTGTCAGGGTCAACGTCTTCCAGAGAATCGACCGTGAGCTCTCTTGACCCCGACGCCCCGATCCGAGAGAACCGCCCCCTGGCTGACCTGGACAAGGAAGATGAACTCAGGCTCCTGCACAGCGTCTTCTCCATGATCCGGGCAGGCAAGCTGGAGGAGGCCCAGCGGCTTTGCAAGGACTCCGGCCAGGCATGGAGGGCGGCCTCCCTGGAAGGATGGAGACTGTACCATGACAGGAACATGGCTTCAGGTGTGATGGGGTCAAACCTGCTCTGGGGTCAGGCCTGCTTTGGGGTCAAACAAGATTTGGGGTCAAACCTGCTTAGGGGTCAAACCTGCTTTGAGGTCAATCCTGCTTTGGGGTCAAACCTGCTTAGAGGTCAAACCTTCTTTGGGGTCAAACCTGCTTTGGGATCATATCTGCTTTGAGGTCAAGCATGCTTTGGGGTCAAGCATGCTTTGGGGTCAAGCATGCTTTGGGGTCAAACCTGATTTGGGGTCAAACCTGCTTAGGGGTCAAACCTGCTTTGAGGTCAGGCCCGCTTCATTGTCACACCTGTTCTAGGGTCAGGCATACTTTGGTTTTAGGCCTACTTTGAAACAATGCATTTTATGTTACACCTCAGCTTTGTATGAGTGCTTTGATGACAAGTTTTGTTCTTGTTTTGAGGTTTATTTATTTATTTATTTTTTTTGGTCTACCTATTCTATTTCATGTTTTCATCTGTCAAAGGCTTAGTTCCCTGCTTCTTTTTGTCTTTATTTCAGGCTATGAAAACCTTTCTCTGCATGTTCATTTTTTAGGTCTTGATACTATTAAATTTGATTGACAGTGTGCCCAAAGTAGCTGGTCCATGTACAGGTATAACCTGCCTGAATACTTTTGTTATCATTTCCATCTTCAGTCGACAACTCGGGCGATTTGGCACCCATTGAAGGCAATCCCTACCGCGACATCTGGAAGAGCGTTTGTTGGAGGATGTCGGAGGACGAGAGATTCCACTTTGTGGAGAGAGCCATCTATGCTGCCCTCAGTGGCAACCTTAGAGAGGTTTGAACAATCCTTTGCTAATCACCCATTTCAGATAATATGCATTTTTATATTCCACATACTAAGAATGTTGCAATAGGATTGGTCCAGAGCTGATCACGTGATGAAGCGTAGTTTTGCCCATCACATCACCTGAGAAGAAAAGTTTGTTACACTCTATGTTGATAGTCCCTTTTGTTTCGCTGATCTCCACACAGTCCACACAGTCCTAACGCAAGATGAGTACGCGCGAAATAAAAGTGCGTTGCACTGTGGACTATCATGTGACCTCGGTTACTTGATAGTGCACAGTGCAACGCACTTTCACTTCGGTGCCGTGCGGTGCGCGCAGCAAATTCATTGTTTTGTCATCTACGCGCACACGTAGCCTAAGCCCTAAGGATAGGCCTACCTAAAGACAGCTAAAACGGTTTCAGATGTGGAATAAAATGGGAATTTCTAGGACCCTAGATGTGGAATATAAAGCAAATAATCAACTTTTAGTTTCAGGCAATGAGACAAACGATCACTTCCTCGGCGATCTGAATGTGTACACTATCTTTCCTCAGCTACGCTTCGGAAACATAGCTACATCCAGATCGCCTCGGAAGTGATAGTTTGTCCCATCACCTTCACCAACGTTGATTGTTTGCTTACTATCATCATCGTAATATGTAATAATGTGATCTGTAGGTAGTGCAACTTTACTCTTCTAACTTGTGGTGGGGTTTGTACTGCTTGGTAGTAGAATTCAGGAACACTGGGAGAGGAAGGTGAGTATGACAGAGACAAGGAGGGATTGAAACATGTTATATTTGATTTGGAGATACAGTACATAAAAGTGCATTACTGAGGATAATATGGTGATATGAACACTCTGTTCTTCCAAGTTGTGTGATTTTGTTACAATCAGGGATAGGTAGAATATGAATGTATTTGTTGGTTCTTTTTCATCTTGCTGTCAAAGTCTTTTTTTCTGGTTTGCGAATTTGTCTAAACTCTAGGTTTGCTGATGGTGAAGATGGAATAACCATGCACTGAATTCACATGTCTTTTATAAACTTTACCCACATGATTTTCTTGTTCAAAAACAAACAAACAAACATACACAAAAACCGGGATGATACAATATGATTTGGTACCCAGGATATCTGCAATAACATGTTGAGGTCTTTTTCTTTTTATTGCATTTGTAATTTGGAATTAAAAACAAATATGTATAGAAGGTTCGAATCTACTGAAACTCACTCTACTCATGTAATTGAACTTTGACCTCCAAGTTGCTGCCAGCATGTGACCTGTGGGAGGACTGTCTGTGGGCTTACTTCAAGGTTTTGGTCGACCAGGAAGTAGAACGTGAGATCCGAGCCCAGCTGAGGCCAGACAGACCTCTCCAGAACCTGCCCCAGGGCTACTACATGAAGGAGTAAGTCCTGCTTGATTAATCTCATCGTGTGATTATCACAAGCGCGGCTGTGTTTTTTACAGAACCACGCATATTGAGGAGTAATGATCTCCAATCTACGCCATGTTTGGGCAGAGCCACGTTACATGACGAATACATTAAGCCATGCACATGCTGTTTGGCAAAGCCAGGTGATTTAATAATGAGTATGCCAAAGCATTTTATGTGTCTCAAGAGATACACGGATTTGCCAAATCAGTTGGTAGCTCGGACATAGGGTGGTATTCTGAAATCCTTCCTAGGAAGAAATTTCTTCCTAAGTCAGGATTTTTTCCTAAGTGGTATTCTGAAAATCTTCCTAAGTTTCTTCCTAAGTAGACTTAGGAAGAAACTTAGGAAGGGGGTGGGAATATGCAAATTTCTGACTTAGGAAGAAGTTGGTATTCTAGAATGCACTTAGGAAAGAATTTTAGGAAAATATTTAGGAAAGCTCCACCCCTGTCCTAAGTACGTTGTTAAGAATAGCAAACTGCAAGCATCGTGATAGGCGCGCTTGTCAGTCATTGCGCGCACATGTACTTTGATGCACGAAATGAGCGTGAGAAAGGGAACGTGCCGCGCACTCGTGTATTTGACCCTACGTCACAGTAATATGCGATTGTCATTGGCAGACATTGGTTAGTTCCTTATGATACGGCATTTCGTATTGGCTTAGGAAAGGACGTGGGTGGGGATAAGGACGGCTTAATTTGCATTAAGAAGTGCCTAGGAAGAAATTTCAGAATACCAATTTTGTCTTTCCTAGGCACTTCCTAAGTTTCTGACTTAGGAAGAAACTTAGGAAAAAACTTAGGAAGATTTTCAGAATACCACCCATAGTCTTTTAATTAAATTGGCAAAACCGTGATATCTCAAAGAAAAGAGAATCATTTTCAGCCAATATCAGAAATTGCTAAAATATAACTTCAAATGACTAAAAAAACAAATTGTGTTGAAGGTCCACATTTTGACAGATGAGAGACCAAGCATAACTATATAGGAAAAGTTTAAAATCTGGAATTTGACCAAAATTTGAGATGTGTGGTTCTGCCAAATCATGGTCGTCCTTTTTGGGGGTTTGACTTCCTTTTTGAGGATAAAAAATGACGAAAGAGCACACCTATAAACTTGCATCATAAGATCATATTGATATCTCTTTGCCTAATTCTTTAGCTGAAAACATCTTTTAAGATGATTAAGATTTTAATCATTCAAGTTATAGAATATCAAACAGCTACAGAGTCATTAAGGCTGCATAATTGTAATACAGTCGTGTAATGATTTTTGGTCAGACTTCATGTTAGTGGACTGCAATGCATTGGGGGAAAAAATGGTTTTGAAACCTAGTTACCGTTGATGTTGGTACACATCACTACTCTTGAACTTCATCCTTTTACAGCTTGACACCACCACAGATCTTCCAGGAACTCCACGCCCATCCAAACCAGGTGAGTACAGCCAGAATTGGTATGAATTCAAGTCTAGCAAGACTTCCTCCCTGGTTCATTCGTTGTTGTAACACTTCCAAACAGTGTTTATTTTTCACAACATGAACTTTGGTGCAGCATCCTCTATAAAGCTTGTCCAAAATGAGTGTCATGTCACACTTACTCCTGTTTTTAATTGTAAAGTCTTAGCAAAATGGAAGGCTGCTACTCTCAGTTTTTGTGCTTATGGCCAAGTAAAAATAAGAAGAGGTAATATCTTAACTGAGAATGTGACAATTGTGCTTTCTTTGCAAGGTTTCCCCATTTTCCTGGATTCTTATTTCTGTGTCTTTATTACAGAATGTAGAAGCTCAAGCCAAGGAGAAGATGCATCTTGTGCAGAAATACATCATTCTGGGAGACGTCGACAGTAAGTAAAGAGTTGGGCGGGGGGGTGGGGGGGGGGGGGGAATTTTTCTCGAAAGTGGACTAAATTCTGTAAGGGATTAAGATATCCTGCGAAGTTTTGTTGGTGTTAAGAAGCTTGATGTACTGCTGTGCGAGGCAGTCTCATGACTAAAAGGTATAATTTGCTTGTATGTCTGTAAATGGGTAAAATAGCAAAAACAAACAAACAAGCAAAACGAAGGAGAGAAACTCCTTGCAGTATTTCTTTTAGTCGCTTTCCTTAATGTGTCGAACAATAGATTTGGTCACATTAGAATTTATTCCTCTGGTATGTTTTTTGAACAGTGCATATGAGACAGTATGGTAATGAAGGTACATACTGGAAATGAAGTTCAATGTGATGAACGGATGGGAAACACAACTCAATTTTACACACAAATTCACACACAAACTAAAAACACACACACCAAAGCATAACACACGCACAAACACATAAGGGCAGCCTAGGATGGGTACTAATTTTCACGAGGGTGTGGTCACTGGTAGTTAAGGTGCCAACATATGAACACTCCCTATTTGTCCACCAGCTCTTCTGGAGGAAATGAATGACTGGCTGTGTGAGACCAGCTCTCGCCCCTCCCATCACCTCGTCCGCTTCATGGCCCACCTTGCCCTCATCCTACGTGCCTTGGGTCTGCAGACCAGGGAGGAGATATGTACTTCAATCATCGAGGCCTACGTCAAGGTACCTCTTTAACTTCTTTAAAGCAGAATGAAACCCAAATGCTATTTGGATTGAATGAATGCAGCAATATCAGTAGAGCACATCAGGGAAATTTGATATGAATACAACAGGCTGTTCTGAAGATACAAATTTTTTGATGCAGCCATCGGTGGATTAGAAAACTACAACAATTTGCAATGTCATGCATGGACAGTGATATAAAAGAAAATATAAAGAGAATTCCACAAAATTTGATTTATCATGGAAAGTGCACAAGTCATTCCCTTGACTTGTTACTGGCATAAGTACTGGTAGTATTTTTCCCTGTGCTTACTGAAAGAGGTAAATCAAGCACTTTTTTGTTATAATAGAAGAATAGAAATATTTTGAATATCATCTGTGAATAATTTTGGCCTATTGAAATATGTGTATGCAGAAATATGTCCCGAATTGCTCTCTGGAATCCCCCTGATTTTAGTGTGCGCATAATGGCAGCCCTGTTATATGGCCTTGGTGGAGATTTGTGCTGTCTCTGAGTGCTTCTAGTTCCCTCCACCAAGAAAGGAGGCTATGTTTTCTTCAGCATTGGTTTATCTGTTTGCAAAATAACTCAAAAAGTTGTGAAAGGATTTGAATGAAACTTGCAGGAAAAGTTGATAATGACACAAGGAACAGGTAATAAAATTTTGGTAGTGATCCAGGAATTTTTATGGACTTTTGAAGGATATTTTATCTTTTGGCATATAGGGTCAATGAACTTGAGAGTTCAAGCTATGTGTACTTGAGGTTTGCATTCGCTCACTATCAAAAAAGTGTGCTCTGCTCAGGTGAGGCACCGTGCAGCTGGAAGCTGGTGACATAAACAAAATGCTTCTATCTTGGGAAACAAGGTGATTTTCAGCATGCTTGTATGGGTGGAAATGAGCCGTTTGGCAGAGGTCTGTGCTTTCTGAGTGCTTCTAGTTATGTACATGTTAAAAACTGAGAAATATTAGAGGACTGTGTAGGTGGTCAATAAAGACGTTGTCATCTTGTTATCTGCCCTCACCCAGGACCTGTTGGCAGACCAGAGGACTGAACTGGTGGCTACGTACGTTGCCCAGCTTCCCCCAGACCTGCAGGTCACGTGGTATGCCAAGTTCCTTGAAGGTGAGATGAATTCACACTGCCAAGAATCGTGTCATTAATTGTTTGTGCGTGGAAGATAATTTTTATGCAGAAAAAGGCAACAACAGATGTACAGGAGTATTCCAAAGAGAGATCTTGAAAAAATACTAAAAGGAAACCAACATGATTGAACAAAAATTAAAACAACCACTCCCCATCCAAAAAAATGAAAACAAAGTATCTTACATTTTTCACCCATTTGAAGAAGTCAGGCAATGTAATTTTACATGTACATGTACTGAGCATTTTATAATGCTTTGATATTGCAAATTTATTCATATTATATTCATCTGTGAATATAACCATTGCAAGCCACTATCCACCATGTTGTAGTGATATGTGACCGTGCATCACCAAACAAACAAAAAGTAGCACCTCTTGATTTTATGTGAGGACTCAAAAGGTGAAATGGGTCAACCAAGTCAATCTTCAGTTTTTTTAATTTTCTGAAAGAGCTATCCTTCTACATTATCCTTCAGTTTGGGATCTTAACATGAATGGGAAAGCGTGTTTCTAGCAGTTTTTCTACAACCCTTTATGGGAGAAGAGTAGAATGATCAGGTATGTCTTCGAGGCCACTTTTCATGTCTTGAAATCTTTTGCTCACTCTTCACTCTCAAGTCTTATAAATTTTGAAAGGATGACGCTACTGCTTTGAAAGTTAGCATTAATCATGGACAGAATGTGTTAATAAAACATGCACAATTTCAGCTTAATCTGATAATCCCTTCATTGTTGTTGCTCTGGTGGTTGACATTCTGTGTTTTGTCCCTTTCATGGCACAGCTAGCACGACTTGGTAAAGATAAAGCGTGTGCATAGACCGTGTACTTCAGCGCCTCTTTTCTCGGTTCACACTTTTCAGAGTGTGTGCTTTCTTTCCAGTATTTAGGTAGGTTAGGGGAGTCCATTTGAATTGAGTTATACATCATTTTAAAGCTTAGAGTCTGCTCTTTCAGAATCTGCCCTTAACTAAGAATCCATGTCTGGTGACTTTTTGTTGGTGTTGTGGTGCAGGGTCACATATTGAAATTATCCAATAAGTCTGAATCCTCGTTTTAATGAGGATGGGGGGGGGGGGGGAATGTTTGCTTACTGTAATCATGTTTGTCTTGTCCTGTGTTGATCGTAGGTGTGACCGACCGAGACCAGCGACAGTACTGCCTCCAGCTGGCAGAGGATGCAGGTGAGTCTGTGTGTAGTGGGTATCTCAATAGCAAGCTTTAGATCCAAGACGCTAATGCTAAGATCTTGCTGTTAGGCTAAAAATGGCGTCCTGCACATGCGTATGGCAGCTGTTTCCATGGTCCAACTCGGGAGGCTGCATTGTCTTAGTGTTTGCGTCACAGATCTAAAGCTCACTGTTGGCTTGGAGACTAAGTGGCGACCTGGTGGCGACTTGATTCTCACTGGTTTGCGGAGACATCTCTCTGGTTTGCGGAGACATCTCCCTGGTTTGCAGAGACATCTCCCTGATGTCTCATATAGACTAGCTGGGTCTCTGGGGAGTCTGAGTGGTGACCTGGTGGCGACTTGAGTCTCGCTGGTTTGTGGAGACATCTCCTTGGTTTGTGGAGACATCTCCCTGGTTTGCGGAGTCATCTCCCTGGTTTGCGGAGACATCTCCTTGATGTCTCATAGAGACTAGCTGGGTCTCTGGGGAGTAGTGGGAGAATCAAAGTTGTTAATTTTTTTTTTGATTTTATCTAGTCTCCAGCTGGTCTCAGAAAAGTCTCTGTGACTTCTTAGAGATGTCTCCTTTCTGTGAGGACCCGTAGTGACATACTGGTGACGATGTGGAGACATCGCGGAGACATCTCTGCAATTGAGAAGACATCGCTGAGAAGTCCCTGCAACTGACAGAGATGTTGCGGCAGCGTTCTTGCAACTTCAAGGCAAATGATTTGTAACTCTATTTGAAGACATCTCAGACATGGCCCTTGAGTAGCCATCTTGGTGAGAGTGCAAGCCATTTGTGAGGAAAGATGTCTGCTGCTGTAACAACCTGACATCCATCCCTGCTGGGTGCCACAAACCCTCACTCCTGCTTGCCTTAGGAGCGACTGAAGCTCAACTGTTCGAAGATTAAAATCAATGGGTGCTTGCTTGTTACAAGCATG